>NC_039358.1:143702037-143702390 GCF_003573695.1 Papaver somniferum
TGAGAGTTCTGCGGGAACAACACAGGAAATACAAGGCTAGTCATGCATTAATTAATAATGTTGTAAATTCACATGGTATATGGGATTGTTGCTACATGCTCCAACCTGGATGACTTTTGTGTATTTAATTCACAGAATACTGGGATTGTTGCCACATGCTCCATTCTAGGTGAATTAGTAAAGTGAAGAAGTATTCATTACTTATCAGTGGCTTTATCCTTTGCAGGATGTCAGCGCATAAATTTGGTTATACAATTTTAGCCCTGAACTAAAATCCACCATCAACATTAAGTCCCCTGCCTAGCACATAATGGTTGCATCATTGTGGGGTAGGCATGAGATGGTGACATATA
>NC_039358.1:144002400-144199099 GCF_003573695.1 Papaver somniferum
TTTGTTGATGAAGTTCCACGGTTCCTTGTATAGATCTTCGTCGTTGTATGATGAATCTCCATGAAGTCCTTGATCTCAACTACACTTTTCTATCCTAGTCCGAGATTTATCTATGTAGGCTAGAAATCAAGACTTATAGTTTTGATCACTAACATTGAGAAACATGCTTGAGATAGAAACGCATACGAGGTTGACCGAGCTATGCTCTAACAATCTCCCCCTTTGTCACTTTAGTGACAAAACAATTAATACATATGGAATACAAAAAAGATAAATTTTAGTGGCTCCTATTCCATAGTCTAATCTTCAACGTTCCTTGAAATCTTCATCCTTCCAAGTACTCCAATGATCCCAAAGGTTGTAAGTTTAGCACCATCGTTATTGAAGATCCGTAGCTATAACAATGAGAGAAATCGAGATTCTCGATCATTATTATACATTATCATAGTATTATTATATAACATCAAATTCCAATTGTATCACGACTTTAACAATAATACTACGGTGATATGTATCATTCCCCCTTAGTCAATACTCCATCTCGATCATGGAAACCACTCCTCCTTACACAATGTTCCGAAAACCATATGTATTTGTAGTGTGAACTACAATATTTCTCCCCCTTTTTGTCAATAAAATTGGCAAAGATACAAGAATGGGATCATAATGAAATTTCCACAAGAGACATTTCATGACCAAAAGAAAAATACATACCAACTTAATTTGGATGCAATCTAATAGCCGAAGCTAACAACATTCATCAAGGAGTTTTAAGATACAAGATAACCCCTATAAAATTCCACAACCACACTCCCCGCAAGATATTACCATTAAGCACAAGTTCAAAAGAACTCTCCCCCATTTGATGTCATTCCCGAGAGTACAACAAGAGCGACCTTAATTTCGAAACAAAAGAAGGATTTTTTATTGGACACCAAAAACCATATGAATGATTTTCTATATCCAAACCTCAACCAGATTAATCACAAGTAAACCGATGATTAATTCAATTGGAATATGCAACTAAATCAAACCACAAAAGTGATCAATTTAATTGAAAGTGCTCAACATAAGTAAACTCACGGAGCTACGACTAAGTCAATCACACGGAGATGACTAACTTCACCGTTCAAATACTCAACATAAGGAAAACCTTACGGAATATATGACTACATTAACCAAAGAACATGATAGTGTAGCCTTTCATATACTCAACACAAGAACTTGTGGAATATATGAAAACTCAACTAGATTAATTACAAGAGAACCTATAATTAATCTAATTGGAATACAAACAACCAAACTAATCACCGAAGTAATCAATTTAATTATTTTGGGCTCAACATAAGAGAACTTATGGAACCCCGACTAAGTTCATCATAGAATATGACAACCTTAACCGTACATGTACTCGACATAAGAAAGAAGACATATGGAGTACTAACTAAATAACCAAACTAGTTGATTAATTTAGTTCCTAATGCTCGACATATAGCATCTTATGGAACAACCAACAAAGCCAAGGTAAATCGACTTAGTTGTAAGGTGCTCAACATAAGACACACAATGGAGCTTTCAAGGTAAAACATAATAAAATGGATCAATGAAGATCAATACCGTGGATAACATACAAGGATCTATTATATTTTCCATCATAACAACATAATAGACTTTATCCTTGTTGAACAAAAGATTTTATCCTATTTTCCATCAAATACATGATTACATAGGCTTAACTTTTGTATATGTCGAAAGTCCATTCGTCCTTTCATCAATAAGAATATCGATTCATGAATGACTTTACTTTTGACAAAATATGGGACCTTCAAGTTCACGGACGCAAACAATACATATCCCATAAAAATATTGCAATATCACAAACCATTAAAATACTGCAAATCATCCTCCAAATATTTTTAGAATTTAAAAACAAAACCTAAAAAATAACATAAGAAGATGAAAAAAAAAATAGCTATGTGTAGTCACAATCGTCGCTATTCAAAGCACTAGTTATTTTTCCAGCTAATCCAAAAAGAAGACATACTAGGCATATAAACTCAACAAAAACAGATGACAAGCTTAAAGGGAAATGGATCCCGGTGTATCCTCAACAGCGAACAGGGACACACGAGGTACAGAATCCATATGAGACATGAAGTCTATGAGCTTGTGATCGACAGCCTTCTCAGCATCAACGAAGATATGGTTCTCTTTTCGAAGATCCTTGATTTGAGATTTTTATGAGACCAAGGTCAGACACAACCTTTTTCAACTCAGTTTTCACCATATCAAGACCTTTAAGAGTATCAACAAGTTATTGTTTTGCTTCCCCAAAGTACTTAAGAAATTCATGAACAACTTCAGCAGAGATCATATAATCCTTTTCAGCATCTTCATGAGTATAAGCAAAGAAGCATGAGTCATTGGGATGATATTCATCTACAAGTGTTCTCTTCCTCTTAGATTCAACCTCAACACCTTTGTCAAGAAATAATTTTGCAAAACCACCATAGCAAGAAGAGGAGGAAGACATTCTTTAAAATCCAAAAACCACCAGGAGTACACGTACGTGACTTGTAACCCTAAGAGGTTGAATATTTTATCTTTGGGGACAACAATTTAGGGTTTCAAAAAAACTGTTGAATCGGGCCAGAACGGAATCCGTTCGAGTACAACAAATACCCAAGAAATAAAGTCCTTCAAATATTTTGAAAACATGACCTAAAACAAAATTTAAGACAGTATGCAACAACTTCTTTTGACTTAACCAATACTTGATCTCAGCGAATCTGTCAACACAAGTTTAGCTATGGACGATAAGAAAATATCTTAACTTAACAGATGCAAGTAACAAGTATACCTGTTTTTAACACTACTTACTCAATAGGATTTTATACGAGTAAGTTCTCGAACCTTGTGATTAATTAGCACAAGTACGAGCCACAGGCTCATTACGAGGTTTATGTCTTTGGTTAAGTTTGTTTTTCCTCTTAGACTTAGAGAGGGATCCTGTTTGACATGAGAAATTATCATAAAAATTACTGTCATCAAAATAAAAGACATAGTTAGAGTTCTTACCAGAAGTGTCTTGACATGAGGAAGAGGATAATCTGTCGACAAGCTCTTTATATCTTCCAACTATCTTTTTAATATCTTTTCTTATCTCATTGATTTTCCTTTCTTCTGGGATGACTCTCTCAACAGGATCAACGTTGCTTTCAGAAGCACAACGGTTAACTTCCTTAGGATGATGTTTATTAAGACGTCTATTCTACCTTTGAACATTGAAGGAACTCATTGTACTGACATTCCTGGTAGCATTCACAGGATAGGTACGAAAACCAATTGGCTCAATCATACGTATGTCAGTCACACCTTTGAGAATCAAATCTAGGGTGTGTTGAAGTTGAACTAAGGAGTCTTTATTCAACTTAGGGTTTCTCTTTTGTCTAACAGAACTCTTGGTCTCACAGACGAGACATACCTTTTGATCATAAGAATGATTGGAGGAAGTCGTCTTAATATCATCATCAGAAGATTTGTGCTTTTTACAGAATGTCCTAAGTTTGGTGGAAATATTAGAAACACCTGTTTTTACTTCTGAATGTAAAGCATCAGAAGTTCTTGGTATATTAGATTGCTTTGAACAACCTTGAACGGAGAGTTTATTCAAACGGCGTTCAATATCCAACGCATCCTTTTCGAGGCTGGCCTCAAGAGTTAAGCACGAAGAATGATCTACAGCATTACCATGGACTTTGCAATCTCTTACAACACCAAGAAGAACATTGACATGGTGTTTTAGCTGATCCAATCTGACAGCTTGAATTCTAACAAGATTTAGAATCAAATTACTCTCTTCAGCTGTATCCCACTCATTAGAAGAGAAGGTCTCTTTAGAAGGGAGATCAACAACACACCTGCCATTGTTTGTCTGTCTCGTCGACCCACAAGGTTTTTCTATATTCGAGAAATAAAAGCTTTTCTCTTTAATAGAATTAGACGAGAGAGAATCTTTATTACTGGTGGCGCGTTTATCAGAGATAGTACTCTTTCCCATAGAGTCAGATCACTACAAACACAGACTGATGAGGTCTTAAACGTGTTTGCCTGCTCTGATACCAATTGAAAAAGCGGGGGTCTAACAACACCACCCAATATTTCGATTAACAATCTGTATGGACTAACTCCGAAACACTTTGCTAGAGAATCAACTAGACAGTCAGACTCAATCTAGATAGAAAGTATCTCAAGGAGTTATTATCTCAATCTCTCGATTTGATATTTACTCAAGCAAATAGAAATCTGCGAGTCTTTATCAAAGAGATAACTTGGACGGTACCAAAGACGAATGTCCAAGGATCAATCAACTACAATCAACAACCAAAGGTTGTATTAGAGAAGTTGATGATCACGAACGCACAACCTGTATTATTTCAATTATATAAAATATAATGCAGAAAAGAAATAACACATACACCAGAAGTTTTGTTAACGAGGAAACCGTAAATGCAGAAAAACCCCGGTACCTAGTCCAGATTGAATACACACTGTATTAAGCCGCTAAAGACACTAGCCTACTGCAAACTAACTTCGGTCTGGACTATAGTTGAACCCCAATCAGTCTCCCACCGATCCAAGGTACAGTTGTACTCCTACGCCTCTGATCCCATCTGGATACTGCGCACTTGATTCCCTTAGCTGATCTCACCCACAACCAAGAGTTGCTGTAACCCAAAATCACAGACTTGATAATAAACAGATTTGTCTCACACAGAAAAGTCTATAAAAGGATAAATCTGTCTCCCACAGATAAGCCCTAGGTTTTGTTTCGTCTTTAGATATAAAATCAAGGTAACATGAACCAATCGATAATCCGGTCTTACATTCCCGAAGAACAACCTAGATTAATCAATCACCTCTCTACAATCCTTCCTGACTACATAAGCGGATTGTCGAGGAATCACAAACAGTGAGACGAAGATGTTTGTGACTTCTTTATCTTTCCTATCGGAGAACTCTCACGATCTCAAGCCAATCAATCGATTGTACTCGTACGATAGAAGATGCAAGATCAGACCACACAACTACGATAAAGTAGTATCGGTCTGGCTTCACAATCCCAATGAAGTCTTTAAGTCGTTAACCTGAGTTTAGAGAAGAAAATCAAAGGTTAATGGAGATCGACTCTAGCGGGCGCACTAGTAGCACACAGACGTGTGGGGATTAGTTTTGCACAATGCTAGATGTCTCTTTTATATAACCTTCAAATTAAGGTTTTGCCTTAGTTACAAATAAATCCTTATTCACCATTAGATGAAAACCTGATTTAAATTCAAGCTAATATTTCTCAACCGTTAGATCGAAAAGTTAGCTTATCACACACGCTTGGGTAGACGTTTACTGGGTTCGTGAAAACCATGCCCAAACGTGTACGTGTATGTTGGTTCAACATAGTAACCCAAAATCTTAACCATATGAGCATTTCATATTAACCTTGTTCTTCTTTACCATAACTAGTTCAACTGACTCAAATGAACTAGTTACAGAGTTGTTCAATTTCTATGAGATCTTATGTAACTACACAAGGCACAATTGAAGCAAAGATGATTCGATTCGATTGAATCGGCTCATGAACATTATAGCCACGGTTTGCATAAAGCATTCCTTAGTAATTTAATGTTTCATGTTCAAAGCACATATTTAGATCATAACCTCTTAAGTTCACAAACAAGTTCGCGGACTTAAGTTAATCGGTTGAGTTTTCCAAACTCAGCAGAAATTCTCGGAAAGTGAACTTCCGCCAGTTCGCGGACTAAGCACACAAACGAGTATTTGGAAAATCCCAGCAGAAATTCTCGGTCCAGAACTTCCGACAGTTCGCGGACTTGGCAAGCCAATTCCACAATCCTCCCGATTTCTCTTGATCAACAAAGTTCGAGAACTTCGGTTCAAGGAATACATAGTTATGTAATATAAACTCTCATTTCAATCATTGAGACATTCTCAGAGGACGCTATGTAGCCGTTATTCACAGACCGATTCATGTCAGAGCAATTCTCAAAGTGATTGAAACTTTTCATGACTTTCGTCACTAGGTGAAGATAAACTTGATCAAAGCGAAACGCTTTATCAACACACGATTTCGAGATAAAAGATAAGCAATGAATGCCCAGCTCGAAATGTCAAATGTGTATGATCTAGTCTATATAGCATACGACTTTTGTCTCATAAGAAGTAGGAGATAGAAGAGATAGAATTTTGAGTGATAGATAAGTTCAAGTCTCCACATACCTTTTTGTTGATGAAGTTCCATGGTTCCTTGTATAGATCTTCGTCGTTGTATGATGAATCGCCATGAAGTCCTTGAGCTCAACTACACTTTTCTATCTTAGTCCGAGACTTATCTATGTAGGCTAGAAATCAAGACTTATAGTTTTGGTCACTAACATTGACAAACATGCTTGAGATAGCAATGCATGCGAGGTTGACCGAGCTATGCTCTAACACAACCGTACCTTGGATCACTGTGAGATTGATTGGGGTTCAACTACAGTCTAGACCGAAGTTAGTTTTTAGTAGGCTAGTGTCTGTAGCGGCTTAATACAGTGTGTGTTCAATCTGGACTAGGTCCCTGGGTTTTTCTGCATTTGCGGTTTCCTCGTTAACAAAACTTATGGTGTCTGTGTTATTTCTTTTCCGCATTATATTTTGTTATCACAGGTTGTGCGTTGAATCGATCAATTGGTAAATCTAACCTTTGGTTGTTGATTGAAATTGATTGATCCTTGAACATTGGTCTTTGGTACCGTTCAAGTTATTTCTCTTGTATTCAATCATGCTCGCAGATTTCTATTTGTTTGAGTGAGGATTGAATCGAGAAATTGAGATATAACTCTTTGATATACTTTTTATAAGATTGAGTCTAACCGTCTAGTTGATTCTCTTGTAAGTATATTGGAGTTAGTCCATACACATTGCTAAGCGAAATTTTGGGTAAGGTTTTTAGACAACCGCTTTTTCATGTAGAATGGGTTATTTTTGTAATTCGTTTATCTCCATATGCAATAGAGTTTTGTGACAAAGGGGGAGATTTTAGAGAACTGCTCGGCTGAACCCACCAAGCGTTGGTATGTCAAGTTTGGTTGTCATATGTAGTTCCAAAACTCGAGTCGCTTAATAAGTAAACTAGAGTCAACTTTATTAGGTTAGGCTAGAAACGATAGAAATATTATGCTCCAGTTACTCACGAAGATATGAAGATGGATTGAAGACAACAAAGACATTATCCTTCACCTCGAGGTTAGTAACTACGGACTTGACTTGCTCCATTTCTATCTTGTTTCTTTCAATTCGTGTTATATTGAAAACATAACATACGAAGCTATATATACTGTACATACTATATGTTAGAGCATAGCTCGGTCGACCTCACATGCGTTTTTATATCAAGCATGTTTGTCAATGTTAGTGACAAAACTATGAGTCTTGATTTCTAGTCTATTATAGCTAAGTCTCGGACTAGGATAGAAAAGTGTAGTTGATCTCAAGGACTTCATGGCGATTCATTATACAACGACGAAGATCTACTCAAGGAACTGTGGAACTTCGTCAACAAAAAGCTATGTGGAGACTTGAACTTATCTATCACTCAAAAGTCTATCTATTCTATCTCTTACTTTTTATGAGACAAAAAGTCGTATGCTATCTAGACTGGATCATACACATTTGAAATTTCGAGATGAGTATTCACTACTTATCTTTTTCTCGAAATCGTGTGTTGGTAAAGTGTTTCGCTTTGATCAAGTTTATCTTCACCTAGTGACGAATGTCATGAAAAGTTTCAATTACTTTGAGAATTACTCTGACGTGAAACGGTATGTGAATAACGGCTAGTCTCAATGATTGGAATGAGAGTTAAGATTACATAACCATGTATTCCTTAATCCGAAGTTTTTGAACTTTGTTGATTGAGAGAAACTGGAGGAATTGGCTTTGCCAAGTCCGCGAACTCAGTCCGCGAACTGACGGAAGTTCTCTTACCGAGAATTTCTGCTGGGATTTTCCAAAAACTCGTTTGGTGTTTAGTCCGCGAACTCAGTCCGCGAACCTAGTCCGCGAACTGGCGAAAGTCTATTTGCCGAGATTTTCTGCTGAGTTTGGAAAACTCTGCCGGTTTCCTTAAGTCCGCGAACTTGTTTGTGAGCTTAAGTGGTTATGATCTAAAGATGTGCTCTGAACATGAAACTTAAATTACTAAGGAATGCTTTATGCAAACCGTGGCTATAAAGTTCATGAGCCGATTCAATCGAATCGAATCATCTTTGTTTAAATTGTGTCTTGTGTAGTTACATTAGATCTCATAGCAATTGAACAACTCTCCAACTAGTTTATTTGAGTCAGTTGAACTAGTTATATGGTGAAGAAGAACTAGGTTAATATGAATTGCTCATATGGTTAACCTTTTGGGTTACTATGTTGAACCAACATACACGTACACGTTTGGGCATGGTTTTCACAAACCCAGTAAACGTCTACCCAAGTGTGTGTGACAAGCTAAGTTTTTGATCTAACAGTTGAGAAATATTAGCTTGAATCTAAATCAGGTTTTCGTCTAACAATGAATATGGATTGCTTTGTAACTAAGGCAAAACCCTAATTTGAAGGCTATATAAAGGAGACATATAGCATTGTGCAAAACTAATCCCCACACGTCTGTGTGATATTAGTGCGCTCGCTAGAGTCGATTCTCCTTTAACCTTTGGTTTTCTTCTCTAATACCAGGTTAACGACTTAAAGACTTCATTGGGATTGTGAATCCAGACCGATATTACTTTTATCGTAGTTGTGTGATATGATCTAGCATCTTCTATCGTACGAGTAAAATCTTTGATTGGATTGAGATCGTGAGAGTTCTCCGATAGGCAAGATAAAGAAGTCACAAACATCTTCGTCTCACTGTCTGTGATTCCTCAACAAACCGCTTCTGTAGTCAAGAAGGATTGTTGAGAGGTGATTGATTAATCTAGGTTGTTCTTCGGGAATATAAGACCGGATTATCAATTGGTTACTGTTCTCCTTGATTTTGTATCTTAAGACGAAACAAAAACCTAGGGTGTTTGTGTGGGAGACAGATTTATCCTTTGATAGACTTTTCTGTGTGAGGCATATTTGTTTATTATCAAGTCTGCGATTTTGGGTTGCAGCAACTCTTAGTTGTGGGTGAGATCAGCTAAGGGAATCAAGTGCGTAGTATCCTGCTGGGATCAGAGGCGTAGGAGTACAACTGTACCTTGAATTAGTGGGAGACTGATTGGGGTTCAACTATAGTCCAGTCTGAAGTTAGCTTGTAGTAGGATAGTGTCTGTAGCGGCTTAACAGTGTGTATTCAATCTGGACTAGGTCCCGGGGTTTTTCTGCATTTGTGGTTTCCTCGTTAACAAAACTTCTGGTGTCTGTGTTATTTATTTTCCGCATTATATCTTATATAATTGAAATAATACAGGTTATGCGTTAAGATCATCAATTGGAAATCCAACCTTTGGTTGTTGATTGATCCTTGGATATTGGTCTTTGGTACCGTCCAAGTTATTTCTTGTATTTGATAAAGACTCGTTATTCTTTTTAGCTTGAGTAAAAATCAAATCAAGAGAGAGATATTAACTCCTTGAGATACTTTAATCTAGATTGAGTCTGACTGTCTAGTTGATTCTCTAGCAAAGTATTTCGGAGTTAGTCCATACAAATTGCTAAGCGAAATATTGGGTGGTGTTGTTAGATCCCCGCTTTTTCAATTGGTATCAGAGCATGCAAACACGTTTAAGACCTAACAAGTTCGTGTTTGTAGCGATCTGACTCTATGGACAGAGGTGTTATCTCTATTAACGTACCACCAGTCTTCAATGACTCCAATTACTTATGGTGGAAAATTGTTATGCGAGCTTTTCTTCAATCTCGTGATTTTCAATCATGGGTATATGTGGTTAATGGCTATGATGCTCCCGTTGTGGCAGTTGGTGATGTAAACGTTCCCAAACCTATTGGTGAATACACCGCTGTTGAGATAACTGCTGCAAAGCAAAATTCCGACGGTTTGAATGCTATCATACATGCCATTACCCCAAATCTTCAGCAACATATGACAAACTGCACTAGATCTAAAGATGCTTAGGGATATTTTATAAACCGTATTTGAAGGCAAATCCAGTGAAAAGGATGCTAGGCTTCAAAACCTTAATTCCGATTGGGAGAACCTTCGTATGGCAGATGAAGAAAAATTTGATGAGTTTGATCACAAAGTGTCTGAAATTGTTAATGCATCTTTTGCATTGGGTAAGATTATCCTGAAAAGGACATTGTGATGAAAATTCTCAGTTCGCTGCCATCTAGATACGAGTCTTAGAAGAATGCCATCGTTGAGGGGAATAACCTCGATAATCTTTCCAGAAACACCTTGGTTGGAAAGCTTAAGATCTTTGACCATGAGCATACATCCAAAGTCGGTAAGGATGTTGCCTTTAAAGCACAAAAGAACACTAAATTGCTTGTCAAAGGTAAGAGTGCTCATGTCTCTGAGGATGATCAGTCTGAGGATGATTTTTCGAATGAAAATCTTGACAAATCAGTCTCCTTGATTACAAGACATTTTAGGGATCTTCTGTTGAAGAGAAGTAAACGGTTTTCAAGAGACAAACCTAAGCCATCAGACAAACCTCACGGTCGCGTACCTCCTAAAAACAGGGATGCTGACGAGGCTGATGACGAGGACATGCCTCAGTGCTTTAAGTGTAAGGGTTTTGGCCATTTTGCTAACGAATTCCCAAATCGTAGAAAATACACTGGGAACAAAGGTCTAGCTGTAACACTTGATGAAATGTCTGAAACCTATGATTCCGATGAAGATAGGAAATCAAGTGTAGGGATTCTTTGTGAAAACATCGATTTTGATACTTGTAGCAATACATATATCAACCTCAATGGGTTCGGAGAAGAGGGAAACCCAATCAAGCTGGAAGATTCACTGAATATGATAACTGAAAACCCTATCAGTGATGTTTCAGGATCAATTGTATGTCTAGCTGCTTGCACATTTCAGATGCCTGAATACTATCCAAGATTGACGTGCTTGTTTTGTTCGATGAAGGGACACGAACTATCAAGGTGTTACAAATACAAGCACCAAATAAGGCACGCCAGCAAACTTCAACGAAGAGCAGATCGATTAGCAAGGAAGCCGAAACTTGCTCAGAAGACCGCCGAGGTATGTAGGATCTTATCTTCGTCTAAGAAGTTGGTTTCCAAGGATAGAATAAGACCATTTGAAAAGAAAATATGGTCAAATCGTTTTGATAGACAGAGATCAGAGGATTCCTCCCATGAGGAAAAAGATGGACAAATCGTTGTTCATCGCAACACAACTTGATTGTATTGTTGGGAAAATCTTGTCTCATGTGCCTGTTCGAAAAGAGACAAGATTCAGTGCTGATCCAGGCCTCAGAAAAGTTTTTCCTTCTTTTCTTAGACCTGTTATTTTTTTGTCTATCAAATAAAAGAAAGGTTTATTATCGACAATTCTACTGTTTATAGGGTTTTTAGAGTTGGGCGTATACGAACCTGTCAATAGGTTTCGAACCCTACATTCCTTTTTTTCCTTTTGACATCCTTTATAAGACTTCTTGTCGAGTTAAGTGATTCCATCACACAAATCCAGTTGTTCATAACTGTTCTCAAAGCACTATGTCGTCAGATGGAAAGGATGTCAACATGATTGTTAAGTCTTCAATCAAGGAAAAAGAGAAAATCTCTTGTTTCCAAGTCCCTGAAAAGAAAAAGAAGGAATACAAGAAAACCCAGGGCTGTTCCTTCTAACTCTCAGAAGTTTTCCGATGTTCTTGATGAGTTAAAGGAAATAAGAAGGGAGATTTATGAAATAAAGACGTTCGTTTCTAAATCTTTGGAAATTCAGAGGACCCTAATTCGACCTCTTCAACCAAGACAGTTCATGGCTATTGACACTTATCTCCGTGAACCTTATGTCCCGATGGTTGTCGATAACAAGGAGTTCTGGCATGATAAAGAATTTCTCAAAGGAATTGTTGCCTAGTATGTCTTCTTTTTAGATTAGTTGGAAGAATAACTAGTGCTTTGAATAGCGAAGATTGTGACTACAAATAGCTATTTTTGTTTTCATCTTCTTATGTTTATTTTTTTTAGGTTTATTGGTTTTAAATTCTAAAAATATTTGGAGGATGATATTATTGCAGTATTAATCTGTTTTGAAGTATTGCAATATTTTTATGGGATATGTATTGTTTGCGTCCGTGAACTTGAAGGTCCCATATTGTGTCAAAAGTAAAGTCGTTCATAAATTGATATTCGTATTGATGAAATGACGAATGGACTTTTGACAATTACAAAAGTTATGCCTATGCAGTCATTTATTTGATGTAAAATAGGATGAAATCTTTTGTTTGGCAAGGATAAAGTCTATTATGTCGTTATGCAAATAGTGATGGAAAATAGAATAGATCCTTGTATGTTATCCACGGTATTGATCTTCATTGATCCATTTTGTTATGTTTTACCGTGAAGGCTCCATTGTGTATCTTTTGTTGAGTGGTGGGCCCGGGAAAGCGTATAAAATTGAAGCGAAATGAAAACGGGCCTACAGTAATACCGCAAGTGCACGGTCGTCGGTTGTAGCTCGTGCAAGTACGGGTCGATCCACAGAGACTGGGTGTGTTTGGAGTTCTCTAGCTATTTTGGGCTCCTAAATTGTTGTTGGGTTTTGAATGGTCAATGGCTTTTGAATACCAAAAGGGATATGGGTACCAATGAATTATGGGCTTACTTGGAATCAGAGTAACTTAGCCTTGATTTAGCTTTGGGCTCAACTTCACCCTAACAGTGAAGTGGGCTTGGTACTTGAAATGAACTGAGCTGAGCCTGAAATGAACTGAGCCTTGGGCTCAGTTGGCTAGGTGCTGAAATGATCTAGGCTTGTGGTTTAATTGGCTGGGCCTCTGCTCCAAGAGTGAATTGGGCCTTTGGCCAAGCAGTTAACTGGGCTTATGGTCCTTGAACAATCAATGGGCTCTTGGCCTTTTAACCTGGACTGGGCTTATGCTGTGAGCCAAGCTCAGTTGCAGCAGCAGCAGTGGAAACCAGGTTGCAGCAGCAGCAGCAAGGAAAAGAAAGCAGCAGCAGCAGCAGTACTGCACAGCAGGGGAAAGAAAGCAGCAGCAGCAGCAAGGAAAAGGCAGCAAGCCAAGGGGAAGAAAACAAGGCAGTAGCAAGTAGTAAAAGCAGTGAAGCAAAGGTAACAGTGACATAACAATGAAACTAAACGAGAACAATGGAACCAAGGCCTAAGCCAAGGGCAGGGGTGTGAAGAAGACAGTGAAGTAAAAAAAAGGAAGGAAAAAAAAAGCAAAGCCAAGGCAATGGCTTTAGGCATTCATCTAGAGTGGGAAGAGAACCAGCTTGCTCACAGTCACTAGTGAACACTAGTTTCTCCCCACTGCTCAATCAACTCAATGCTCTAAGGATCTAACCTAGCATTGACACACAACAGTAGACTAATCCTAACATTTGGGAAGCTAACAGTTGACAAAACAAGAGAGCCTAGGCATACAACTAGAGTGGGAAGAGAACCAGTTTGCTCACAGTCACTAGTGAGCACTAGTTTCTCCCCACTGCTCAATCAATCCAATGCTTCAAGGCTTCTAGCCTAACATTCCATCACTTCACAATGAACAAACTTAACATTTGAGCATTTAAACTAACATTAACATTAAACAGAATTAACACTAACAGGATTATCATTAACAGGGGACAAACAGGAACAATGAACAATATTAACCTAAACATGAACCCTAAACAGAACACTAAACTGGACACTTAAACAGAACAAGAACAGGAATTATAATGAGCAAAACATAAGAAGAATAGGAACAGTAAGCATTAAACATCAAGTAACAGGACATGGTATTCAGAAATTAAACAGGTCATGGAATTATAAAAACAGCAAATATTAAACAGAAATATAACAACAAGAATTAAACAGCACAAAATAACAGAATTGAGAACAAATTAAACATAACCCTAAAGATTTAAATTGATTTGAAGTTGAAATTGAAAATTAAAATTAAACATACACTAACCCAAATTTGGGGGAATCTTGGCTAGCCCAAGAACACCTTCTCTCTGCTCTACATCACCCCCTATTTATATCACCAAATACCCAATTTTTCCGAAACCCTAGAATTGAAATTAGGGTTTTCAATTTCCGAAATTTACTCACCAAAACTTTGAATTGACGTCGCCCCATGTCTTCTATGCCTCTCTCGGTTCTTCTCCTGCTCCCAATCGCTACAATTGCTCCCTAATTTGAGGTGTTTTATCAACCCTCACCTAGGTCAGTTGGTGAGAGAGGTTAAAGCACTTCGAATTAGGGGGATGGGTCGTGTCGGGTAATGATGGAGATGGTGGAGTTGGTGGTAGAAATGGTGGTGACAGGAGCGATGGATGATGGAAGTAGCAGGTGGAGGTGATGGTGGTGGAATGGGTATTTCTGCAGAGGAATGGGGGAGAAGAAGTCGATGGGAATGATGGAGGGTATGTTTGGTTAAGGTATAGGCATTAGGTACTAGAGTGTTGGTCGGGTGTAGAGGATTTAGATGTTGGCGAATCTGAGTCACTGGATGCGAAGCTGTAGGTGAATCGGATGGCTACCCCTGAAGAGTCTGGTAGCGACCGTCGGATTGTGAGATGCAACGAAGCTAACGGCTCTAGATGGGGTTAGGTACTGTAGTGTTAAGCGGAAGTATCGAGATTTGATGCACAGGCATAGGAGCGACCGTAGGATTCAACTGCAATCTAATCTGAAGGTTTGGAATTTAGGCATTGTGGTGTTTTGCAGAGACTTCAGATTTTGATGCTCTACGAAGGAGCGACCGTAGGATTTCGATGTAGTCCCATCTAACGGCTGATAATGGAGGCGGGTATGGATATAGAAAATGGGTTTGGGTAAGGGTTTTGGGCCTTGGGTATGCCAAGCCCATATCTTCTTTAAGAACAATTCTTCCTTCTTGAGCCCATTCCTAGCTTTTTGGACGTGCGCTCCATTCTTTGCGGCTTCCTTGCGTAATTTCTTCCGGCTTTTCACCACTCTTCAGCTCTTTTCCGCTCCGCGAGTCATCCAAACTTTATTTATTACCTAAAAATGCAAAATTAAGTAAGAAAAATATTTATTCTTGAAAACAATGAAAATACAGAATATGGGATAAAATGTAGAATTACTACACAAAAGATGAGTTAAATGCCAACAAAAAGGGATAAATATATACAATATTTGGCACTCATCAAATACCCCCAAACCTGAATTTTACTTGTCCTCAAGTAAAACAAAACTAAGGAAATCCTAACTATACCACTGTCGCTGGTCTCTCGAATGCATTTAGCGTATGCACTAAGCCTTTTAAGCCACTAAGTGTCCCTAGTGGACGAGTTGAAGTCTCGTGAAGGTTTGCTTAGAACGTACCTACAAAGTTCTAGGTCAAAATATAAGCTCAGATTCCATCAAATGTGACATGTGCAAGTCAGTTAAGCTCACAGCAAAATGGAGATGTCAATCTAGCTATCGAAGGCACAATCCTAGCACTGATAACAAAAAAAGACATGTGATAAGAGTGTAAAGTGTATCTACACATGTGTAAAGAAAGATCGGATGTTATGACTACTAATCACCAAGAGATAGTTTCTCAGGCTAAGAACCAAGGTCGAAATCTAGCTAGCTGTCCGGACTTTACGAGAATTGTGAATGAGTTGGAGGTATTTCACAATTACTCGCGTTGTACATCAATGGCATACACCCTCCTTGCTTATTACAATGAAACAACAAAATGACTCTTTACATGACTCTTATTTACATTGACTATTCTCTTTTTATTTTTGGAACAAGAGATGATGGAATTGATAAATACTTGATTTTTTTTTTTTGTATTTTTCTGATATTTTTTTTTTTTGTTTTTTTTTTTTTGCATAAGGAAACACTTTTGATACATATACAAAAGGAAACAAAAGATTACATGACACTTTGCAAGAGGTAGCCCTTTTTGATGCACCCAGTTAAATTCGATGGTTGTTTTTCTTAATGTAACCTCCACCTTCTATCCCAACCAACCAAAGAACAAGCTAGTCAAGTTTCGTTCAGTATTCTAAAGTGATTGGCAATCGTAACTTCCTATCAAACACCTTGAAGATCGAGGCCATACATGTATTGGTAGATCGTGCGCGTGCAAATTTCTTATCACTATGTGAATTGTGCTAGAATCAGGGTGCCTAAATATCTAGACTAAGACTCCTAATAATTACATATTTGCACAAGAGTCAACATTTCAAGGTAAATGAGCTCCATTTTTATGTTTTTTTTTTTTTTTTTTTTTTTTTTTAGTTTTTTTTTTAATTTTTTTTTTGATTTTTCAATTTTTTCAAAAGAAGGAGTTTTGTTTTCAATTATGGCATATTATCGTGGTATCTACTCTATACCCCCAAACCTAAACTAAACATTGTCCTCAATGTTTAAAAATATGGAAAGAATTAAAATGCAACATATGGAAAGGGACATGCTGAGTAGAGTAAAAGGAGAGAGAATACCCGATTTCGGCGAAAGCAGAATTAAAACTCCGTTATCCAAGGCAAAACTCCAACATATTCGGAGTCACAATGGATGAGCACAAAATATATACAAAAGGAAATTTAACTAACAC
The DNA here is from genome assembly GCF_003573695.1 of Papaver somniferum. Classification (NCBI taxonomy): domain Eukaryota; kingdom Viridiplantae; phylum Streptophyta; class Magnoliopsida; order Ranunculales; family Papaveraceae; genus Papaver; species Papaver somniferum. Next base: position 144,019,170 of record NC_039358.1, read on the forward strand.
ATTATCTACAAGAAAATTTGGTTTTTAATGGGATTGGACTTTTTGGGAAAAATTTGGTTTTGTCGGGAGACATTTGGCTTTGATGGGAAAAAGAAAATTTTTGGTTTTTTAGGGAAACATTTGGAAAACTTTGGTTTTTATGGGAGAAATTTTTGGTTTTTGAAATTGGGAGCAAGCCCACTGTTGGTCCTCTAATGGAATGGGAGGAAGGCTGCGGCCCACGAAACACTAAGTTTTAATTTTTGAAAGTTTAATTTGGCCCAGTTGGTTAAGGCCCGACGTTTGTTTTAAAACTTTGGTTTCGAGGTCCACTCTTGAGTGGAAACAAGCCCACAATCGGTTACAAGCTCAGCTGGGTTTAAACCCAGAGTCCAAAATACAAGTCCAATGAAAGAATTTAAACAAGCCCACAAATAAATTATTACAAACCCAACAGAAAATAAGAGAAGCCCAAAAATTGGCTTTAATATTACAAGCCCACAATTAAAAAATTGGAAGCCCACAATTCGGGTTCTCTTAAATGGGTTACCTTTTAAGCACAGCCCAGCTGCTCTGATATTGTTGCAAAAACCCAGTTGGGCTTTGGTTCTTTTCCTTGGTGGCGTCCCAGCAGAGGAAAAACAGGTTCAGAACAGCAGGTCCAACAGCAAATGAAGTGGAGCAGATGCAGATGCAAATGTTATGCAGTGAAATGCAAAAATAGCTAATAAAACAACAAGAAAAACACAGCACCAATCCCCGGCAGCGGCGCCAAAAACTTGGTGGCTCTCTAAAAGAGTCACAGAAATAATACCTGCAAGTGCACAGGGTCAGTTGCAGTGAGTGTGCAAGCAGGGTTTGTCCACAGGGACAAGGTGGGCATATATTTGCTATTTTTGGTTTCTTGCTTCTTTTGCTAACTTGTTCTTAGGGGCAGTGAACAGTGAGGTTGTGTGGTGTTATTAACACCACAGTGGACAATTGATGGGCTGTAGAGACAGCAATGGAACAAGAGAAAAAATTGAAGGAAAACAGAAAAATAAAAGTGGACAGTGAAGGTGGATGAGTGAAGATGTTATGGATGGAATAGGTGAGAACTAGGGGTTTGAATTCACCCTAGCTTAAGCTATGCATTCTCCTATAGACATGTTAAACTCAACTATGTTCTATTATTTCCAAAGCACTAATTGTCTTTCTAAGGTACAACTAGTCAAAAGATTATGAATTCAGCTTCAGTTGCAGCTTATCAACAGCTCATGAACCTAACTACAAAGTATACTAGGCATACATTGTGAGAGTGATCTGTCACTAAACTAAGTTCATTCAAACTTGCTTAACATTCAGGAATACTACACAACAGGGCTAGGGCTTCGTCAAGTTTTAAACAGGAAATTAAACTAACTAACATGTGAGAAACAAAAATTGAAAGATGGAATTAAACAGCAAAGAACAAACATGAACAGAAATTGAAGAACCCTAAATATTAAATTGAAAATTAAAACTAAAATTAAACAGTGATTAACCCAAATTTGGGGGTATCTCGGCTAACCAAGAACACCTTCTCTCTGCTCTACATCACCCCCTATTTATATCACCAAATACCCAATTTTTCCGAAACCCTAGAATTGAAATTAGGGTTTTCAATTTCCGAAATTTACTCACCAAAACTTTGAATTGACGTCGCCCCATGTCTTCTCTGCCTCTCTCGGTTCTTCTCCTGCTCCCAATCGCTACAATTGCTCCCTAATTTGAGGTGTTTTATCAACCCTCACCTAGGTCAGTTGGTGAGAGAGGTTAAAGCACTTCGAATTAGGGGGATGGGTCGTGTCGGGTAATGATGGAGATGGTGGAGTTGGTGGTAGAAATGGTGGTGACAGGAGCGATGGATGATGGAAGTAGCAGGTGGAGGTGATGGTGGTGGAATGGGTGTTTCTGCAGAGGAATGGGGGAGAAGAAGTCGATGGGAATGATGGAGGGTATGTTTGGTTAAGGTATAGGCATTAGGTACTAGAGTGTTGGTCGGGTGTAGAGGATTTAGATGTTGGCGAATCTGAGTCACTGGATGCGAAGCTGTAGGTGAATCAGATGGCTACCCCTGAAGAGTCTGGTAGCGACCGTCGGATTGTGAGATGCAACGAAGCTAACGGCTCTAGATGGGGTTAGGTACTGTAGTGTTAAGCGGAAGTATCGAGATTTGATGCACAGGCATAAGATCGACCGTAGGATTCAACTGCAATCTAATCTGAAGGTTTGGAATTTAGGCATTGTGGTGTTTTGCAGAGACTTCAGATTTTGATGCTCTACGAAGGAGCGACCGTAGGATTTCGATGTAGTCCCATCTAACGGCTGATAATGGAGGCGGGTATGGATATAGAAAATGGGTTTGGGTAAGGGTTTTGGGCCTTGGGTATGCCAAGCCCATATCTTCTTTAAGAACAATTCTTCCTTCTTGAGCCCATTCCTAGCTTTTTGGACGTGCGCTCCATTCTTTGCGGCTTCCTTGCGTAATTTCTTCCGGCTTTTCACCACTCTTCAGCTCTTTTCCGCTCCGCGAGTCATCCAGACTTTATTTATTACCTAAAAATGCAAAATTAAGTAAGAAAAATATTTATTCTTGAAAACAATGAAAATACAGAATATGGGATAAAATGTAGAATTACTGCACAAAAGATGAGTTAAATGCCAACAAAAAGGGATAAATATATACAATATTTGGCACTCATCATTGAGCACCTTACAATTATGTCGATTAATATTGGCCTTGTTGGTTGTTCCATGAGATGCTATATGTTGAGCATTCTTGAACTAAATTAATCATCTTGATTGGTTATTTAGTTATTTGCTCCGAAAGTCTTCTTTTGTCGAGCAAAATCTTTTTACAATTAAATTGATTGCTTCGGTGATTAGTTTGGTTGTGTATTCCAATTAGATTAATTATAGGTTCTCTTGTAATTAATCTAGTTGAGTTTTTCATATATTCCACAAGTTCTTGTGTTGAGTATATGAACGGCTATACTAATCATGCTCTATTGGTTGATGTAGTCGTATATTCCGTAAGGTTTTCCTTATGTTGAGTATTTGAACGATTAAGGTAGTCATCTCCGTGTGGTTATTTTAGTCGTAGCTCCGTGAGTTTTCTTATGTTGAGCACAATCAATTAAATTGATCACTTTTGTGGTTTGATTTAGTTGCGTATTCCGATTAAATTAATCATGGGTTTACTTGTGATTAATTTGGTTGAGTTTTGGATATAGAAAATCATTTCCATGGTTTTTGGTGTCCAATGAAAAAATCCTTATTTTCTTTAGAAATTAAGGTCGCTCTTGTTGTTCTTTCAGGAATGACATCAAACGGGGGAGAGTTCTTTTGAACTTGTGCTTAGTGGTAATATCTTGCGGGGTGTGCGGCTGTGGAATTTTATAGGGGTTATCTTGTATCTTAAAACTCCTTGATGAATGCATTTAGATTCGGATTTATGATTGCATCTAAATTAAGTTGGTATGTATTTTTTTCTTTTAGTCTATGAAATGTCTCTTGTGGAAATTTCATTATGATCCCGTTCTTTTACCTTTGCCAATTTTATTGACAAAAAGGGGGAAAAATAATGTAGTTCACACTACAAATACATATAGTTTCCGGATCATTGTGTAAGGGGGAGTGGTTTCCATGATCGAGATGGAGTATTTACTAAGGGGGAGTGATACATATCACCATAGTATTGTTGTTAAAGTCGTGATGCAATTGGACTTTGATGTTACATAATGATACTATGACACTATATAATAATGATCGAGAATCTCGATTTCTCTCATTGTTATAGATACGGATCTTCAACAACGGTTGTGCTAAACTTACAACCTTTGGGATCATTGGAGTACTTGTAAGGACGAAGATTTCAAGGAACGTTGAAGATTAGACTATGGAATAGGAGCCACTAAAGTTCATCTTTTTTGTATTCCATATGTATTAATAGTTTTGTCACTAAAATTGACAAAGGGGGAGCTTGTTAGAGCATAGCTCGGTCAACCTCGCATGCGTTGCTATATCAAGCATGTTTGTCAATGTTAGTGATCAAAACTATGAGTCTTGATTTGTAGTCTATTATAGCTAAGTCTCGGACTAGGATAGAAAAGTGTAGTTGAGCTCAAGGACTTCATGGCGATTCATTATACAACGACGAAGATCTACTCAAGGAACTGTGGAACTTCATCAACAAAAAGGTATGTGGAGACTTGAACTTATCTATCACTCAAAAGTATATATATTTTATCTCTTACTTTTTATGAGACAAAAAGTTGTATGATATATAGACTGGATCATACACATTTGACATTTCGAGCTGAGTATTCACTACTTATCTTTTTCTCGAAATCTTGTGTTGGTAAAGCGTTTCGCTTTGATCAAGTTTATCTTCACCTAGTGACGAATGTCATGAAAAGTTTCAATTACTTTGAGAATTTCTCTGACGTGAAACGGTCTGTGAATAACGGCTATATAACGTCCTCTGAGAATGTCTCAATGATTGGAATGAGAGTTTAGATTACATAACCATGTATTCCTTAATCCGAAGTTTTCGAACTTTGTTGATTGAGAGAAACCGGAGGAATTGGCTTTGTCAAGTCCGCGAACTCAGTCCGCGAACTGACGGAAGTTCTCTTACCGAGAATTTCTGCTGGGATTTTCCAAAAACTCGTTTGCGTGTTTAGTCCGCGAACTGGCGAAAGTCTCTTTGCCGAGATTTTCTGTTGAGTTTGGAAAACTCTGCCGGTTTCCTTAAGTCTGCGAACTTGTTTGTGAGCTTAAGTGGTTATGATCTAAATATGTGCTCTAAACATGAAACTTAAATTACTAAGACATGCTTTATGCAAACCGTGGCTATAAAGTTCATTAGTCGATTCAATTGAATCGAATCATCTTTGTTTCAATTGTGTCTTGTGTGGTTACATAAGATCTCATAGAAATTGAACAACTCTCCAACTAGTTCATTTGAGTCAATTGAACTAGTTATAGTGAAGAAGAACTAGGTTAATATGAATTGCTCATATGCTTAACCTTTTGGGTTACTATGTTGAACCAACATACACGTACACGTTTGGGCATGGTTTTCACAAACCCAGTAAACGTCTACCCAAGTGTGTGTGACAAGCTAAGTTTTCGATCTAACGGTTGAGAAATATTAGCTTGAATCTAAATCAGGTTTTTATCTAACGGTGAATATGGATTGCTTTGTAACTAAGGCAAAACCCTGATTTGAAGGCTATATAAATGAGACATCTAGCATTATGAAAAACTAATCCCCACACGTCTGTGTGATACTAGTGCGCTCGCTAGAGTCGATTCTCCTTTAACCTTTGGTTTTCTTCTCTAAAACCAGGTTAACGACTTAAAAACTGCATTGGGATTGTGAAGCCAGACCGATACTACTTTTATCGTAGTTGTGTGATCTAATATTGCATCTTCTATCGTACGAGTACAATATTTGATTGGCTTGAGATCGTGAGAGTTCTCCGATAGGCAAGATAAAGAAGTCACAAACATCTTCGTCTCACTGTTTGTGATTCCTCAACAAACCGCTTGTGTAGTCAAGAAGGATTGTTGAGAGGTGATTGATTAATCTAGGTTGTTCTTCGGGAATATAAGACCGGATTATCAATTGGTTCCCGTTCACCTTGATTGTATATCTTAAGACGGAACAAAAACCTAGGGGTTTTCTGTGGGAGACAGATTTATCCTTTGATAGACTTTTCTGTGTGAGACAGATTTGTTTATTATCAAGTCTGCGATTTTGGGTTGCAGCAACTCTTAGTTGTGGGTGAGATCAGCTAAGGGAATCAAGTGCGCAATATCCTGCTAGGATTAGAAGCGTAAGAGTACAATTGTACCTTGAATTAGTGGGAGACTGATTGTGGTTCAACTATAGTCCAGTCCGAAGTTAGCTTGTAGTAAGCTAGTGTCTGTAGCAGCTTAATACAATGTGTATCCAATCTGGACTAGGTCCCGAGGTTTTTCTGCATTTGCCGTTTCCTCGTTAACAAAACTTCTGGTGTCTGTGTTATTTCTTTTCCGCATTATATCTTATATAATTGAAATAATACATGTTGTGTGTTAAGATCATCAATTGGAAATCCAACCTTTGGTTGTTGATTGAAATTGATTGATCCTTGGATATTGGTCTTTGGTACCGTCCAAGTTATTCCTTGTATTTGATAAAGACTCGATATTGGTTTTAGCTTGAGCCAAAATCAAATCAAGAAAGAGATATTAACTCCTTGAGATACTTTAATCTAGATTGAGTCTGACTGTCTAGTTGATTCTCTAGCAAAGTATTTCGGAGTTAGTCCATACAGATTGCTAAGCGAAATATTGGGTGGTGTTGTTAGACCCCCGCTTTTTCACTATATAAAATACTCTAGTGGATAGACATGATCATAATAGTATGGTCATAGTATTAAGGAATGATATTACGAAGTATAACACTTATTTTTTGAACTTCGTAGTTATGACATCGACATAATCTTGTATATAGTTTTATGATTATGTGAATGGGTGTATGGTGAAGATTTCATCATATGAAATAATATTTTACATTAGTTTAAAGGAAGAACTTGTTTCGTGAATCGAAAGGGACATCAATAGGCTTATTGGTCCGGTTATTCATTCCATATCTTTGGATGACCAATATGTGTGAGCTGGTAGAACCGATCATAACTCAGGTTATGTATCTTGGTATAACTGATCACAATACCTAGACTTATGATTTTGTATGACCATTGGTATAACCGATCCTAAGTAATCGCCATGTGATGGTATGATTTATCTTTGTAATTGGTGTGACCGATCACAAGAGCTTGTGTAATCGATCCCTGTAATTGGTGTAACCGATCCTAGTGACTGGTGTGACCGATCACAAGTAGATACCATATATAGTTGTAACCTATCCTACCTAATTATTTGTATAAGGTAGTACTGGTCCCTACCTGATTAGTTTTATAAGGTAATTGGTAAACGGTCCTGGTAATTGGTGTGACCGATCATAAGAGAGTGCGTGAATGATCCTACCTGATTATTTTTATGGGGTAATATCGGTTCCTACCTGATTATTTTTATAAGGTAGAACTGATTCCCTTAAACTTCAAGATGTCAACATACTTTGAAAATGAGCATTAACTCTTATTATTTATTGTTCAAAGATATTCCTTGGTACTCAAGGTGATCCTGTACCGAAATAAATCAAGAATCTTTTAATTAAGGTTTTTGGTTTTATATGCTTTAATTACCAGCAATTGATGTACATCTCTAGAGAATAAAAATTAGTAATGTGCATTTACTAATTGGAGATTTTCTATTGAGAGATTTCGGAAATATTGGACAAGCATTTATTGGAATTATGAAAACCGAATTTTGTCATTCATTGCATATCTTGAGAATATTTTCGGTTTTGGAAATTCCCTTGTATCCAAACATCCACGGTCTATAAATACCCAAGTTTGAATTTTCTAGCAAACTATCCTAAGAGTCCGGCAAACTTCACTTTTTGTTGTTTCTGGTGGAGCCGTCTATCCGGAGAGGAAAGTATCCTAATTAGGGCGAAATCTCTTACGACCGCTCTTTTAAAGACTTATGTGGGATCAAGAAGCTCTACGAGTACCTTCGGTAGGATACTAGATAATTTCATTGTTATTTCTGTTTTCGATTTTTGATTTGGTTGACTAACGGTTGTTGAAACTTTGATTGCACCTAGTTTGTTTATTCTTGAGAACCTTTTCTTCTGATATAAGGCTCACTCAAACTAGATCAAAGATTTAATGTTTCTGCGGATCTAAGTTTTTCTAGATCTGTAAGACAGATTCATTGATTTTTCATAGTTAACAGACTCCGTTTTGTGTGACAAATCAATAAGGAATCAAGTTTCTTTTTGCAGGTTGTTACTTTGAAGTTTAAATCTGAAAATGCGGGGGTCTAACAACCTCACCCAATATTTCGATTAGCAATTTGTATGGACTAACTCCAATATACTTTCTAGAGAATCAACTAAACAGTCAGACTCAATCTAGAGAAAAGTGTATCGAGGAGTTAATATCTCTCTCTTGATTTGATTTTACTCAAGTAAATAGAAATCTGCGAGTCTTTATCAAATACAAGGATAATAAACTTGTATGGTACCAAAGACCAATATCCAAGGATCAATCAATTTCCAATCAACAACCAAAGGTTGGATTTCACAATTGATCGATACAAACGCACAACCTATGATATTTCAATTATATAAACAAATATAGTGCGGAATAGAAATAACACAGACACCAGAAATTTTGTTAACGAAGAAACCGCAAATGCAGAAAACCCCCGGGACCTAGTCCAGATTGAACACCATATTGTATTAAGCCGCTACAGACACTAGCCTACTACAAACTAACTTCGGTCTGGACTGTAGTTGAACCCTAATCAATCTCACACTGATTCGAGGTACAGTTGCGCTCCTTACGTCTTTGGTTACAGCAGGATATTACGCACTTGATTCCCTTAGCTGATCTCACCCACAACCAAGAGTTGCTACGACCCAAAGTCGAAGACTTTAGTAAACAAATCTGTATCACACAGAAAAGTCTACAAGGATAGATAAATCTTTCTCCCACAGATAAACCTAAAAGTTTTGTTCTGTCTTTTGATAAAAATCAAGGTGAATAAGAACCAATTGATAAACCGAACATATATCCCCGAAGAACATCCTAGTATTATCAATCACCTCACAATAATCTAAATCGTATGGTAACGAAACTAGATATTGTGGAATCACAAATGATGAGACGAAGATGTTTGTGATTTCTTTTTTATCTTGCCCTATCAGAGATATAATCTCAAGTCAATTATGCAATTGAACTCGTACGATAGAAAATGGCAAGATCAAATCGCTCAACTACAAGAGAAGTAGTTTCGTCTGGATTCACAATCCCAATGAAGTCTTTCGGTCGTTAATCGACAGGGTCTCGGAGAAGAAACCTATGATTAAAGGAGAATCGACTCTAGCAAACCAACTAGTATCACACAAGAGGTGTGGGGATTAGTTTTGCACAGTTTCTAGACATCTCCTTATATAGTTTTCAAATCAGGGTTTGCAATCTAAGTTACCTTGGTAACAAAGCATTCAATAATCACCGTTAGATAAAAAACCTGATTTATCCAAGCTAATATCTTTCAACCGTTAGATCGAAACTTAGCTTGTCACACACAAATGAAATGTATTCATTTAGGTTTGAGTAACCGTACCTAAACGTGTACATTGGTTGATTCACAAATGGTTGACCAATGGTTATCCATATGAGTGCTTTTATATTAACCATATTCATCTTTCTCATAACTAGTTCAAATGACTCATAAGAACTAGTTCAATAGTTTTTCAATTGCTTAGGTCTTTATACATAGACACAATTGAAACAAAATCAGTTTGATTCATTTGAATCGATTCATGAACAATATACCCACGGTTTGCAAAAATTGCATTTCCTTATAATTTATTGTTTTAAGTCCATGAACTACCGATTTGAGAAATAACTAGCTTGGGTACTGTTAGAGCATTGCTTGGTCGAACTCGCATGCGTTGCTATCTCAAGCATGTTTGTCAATGTTAGTGATCAAAACTATAAGTCTTGATTTCTAGCCTACATAGATCAAGGTCTCAGACTAGGATATAAAGTGTAATTGAGCTCAAGAACTCCATGGCAATCATCATACAAGACGAAGGACTACTCAAGGAATTGGTGGATCTTCATCGACTAAAAGGTATGTGGAGACTTGAACTTATCTGTTACTCAAAAGTCTATCTATTCTATCTCCTACTCTTGAGACAAAAGTCGTTTTGATATATAGACTCTCTTTATGCACATTTCCTATTTCGAGCCGAGTTTACCTCACCTATCTATTTCTCGAAATATGTGTTGGTAAGCTTTCGCTTTATCCGAATTCATCTTTACCTAGTGACGAAAGTCATGTTATGTTTCAATCACTTTGAAGATTGCTCTGACGAAAAATGGTCTATGAATAACGGCTATATCCGTCCTCTGAGAATGTTTCAATGATTGAAATAAGAGTTTAGATTACATAACCATTGGTAGGATATAAAAATTGTTATGGAAACACATATATGTATAAGTCCTTATTCCTTGAACCAAAGTTTGCGAACTTTGTTGATCAAGAGAAATAGAAGTGGCGTTAGCCAAGTCCGCGAACTCAGTCCGCGAACTGGAGGAAGTTCTCGACCCGAGAATTTCTGCTGGAGTTTGTGAACTCCTTCCATGAGCTTAAGTCCACGAACCCAGTCCGCGAACTTGAGCAGGTTATATCTAAAACCGGTTGTTATTGAACTCATGTTTATTTAAACTAAGGAATGCTTTTGCAAACTGTGGCTATAAAGTTCATGAGCCGATTCGAGTGAATCAAACCGTTTTTGCTTCGATTGTATCTTGTGTAGTTATATAAGATCTAAGCAATTGAACAACTCTCTAACTAGTTCATTTGAGTCATTTGAACTAGTTATGGTGAAGAAGAATATGGTTGATATGAACGTAATCATATGGCTAACCATTTGGTTAACTATTGTTGAACCAACAAATGTTAATGTTTGGGAACGGTTCGTAAAACCAAAATATGACATTTCATTTGTGTGTAACAAGCTAAGTTTTCGATCCAACGGTTGAGAAATATTAACTTGAATCTAATCAGGTTTTCATCTAACGGTGAATATTGAATGCTTTGTTACCAAGCTAACATTGATTGCAAACCATGATTTGAAAACTATATAAGGGAGAACTCTAGCAACTGGGAAACCTAAACCCCACACCTTAAGTGTGATACTAGTTGCATAGCTAGAATCTATTCTCCTTTAACCTTTGGTTTCTTCTTCTAAACCAGGTTAACGACTTAAAGACTTCATTGGGATTGTGAATCCATACCGATACTACTTTTCTTGTAGTTGTGTGATCTGATCTTGCATATTCTATCGTTACAAGTACGATTGTAATAATTGGCTCGAGATTTTATATCTCTGATATGCAAGATAGAAAAGTAATCACAAACACTTCGTCTCATCGTTTGTGATTCCACAATATCTTTTTTCACTGCGTCGATTAAGATTATTGTGAGATGATCAATAATACTAGGCTGTTCTTCGGGAATATAAGACCGGTTTATTGATTGGTTCCTGTTCACCTTGATTTATCAAAAGACGAAACAAAACTCGTAGGTATATTCGTGGGAGACGGATTTATCTATTACCGTATACTTTTATGTGTGATACAGATTTGCTTATTAAAGTCTTCGACTTTGGGTCGTAGAAACTCTTAGTTTTGGGTGAGATCAGCTAAGGGAATCAAGTACGTAGCATCCTGCTGGGATCAGAGGCGTAGGAGCATAACTGTACCTTGGATCAGTGTGAGATTGATTGGGGTTCAACTACAGTCCAGACCGAAGTTAATTTGGAGTAGGCTAGTGTTTGTAGCGGCTTAATACAATGTGTGTTCAATCTGGACTAGGTCCCGTGGTTTTTCTGCATTTGCGATTTCCTCGTTAACAAAATTCTGGTGTCTGTGTTATTTCTATTCCGCATTATATTTGTTTATATAATTGAAATATCAAGGGTTGTGCGTTGTTCAATCAATTAGAATATCCGATCTTTTGGTTGTTGATTTAAATTGATTGACACTTGGATATTGGTCTTTGGTACCATCCAAGTTATCTCTCTTTGATAAAGACTCGCAGATTTCTATTTTCTTGAGTAAAGATCAAATCGAGAGATTGAGATATAAACTTTTTGATATACTTTTATCTAGATTGAGTCTGACTGTCTAGTTGATTCTCTAGAAAGTATATTGGACTTTGTCCATACAGATTGCTAGTCGAATTGTTGGGTGTGGTTGTTGTACCCCACTTTTTCAATTGGTATCAGAGCTGGAAAACACGTTCAAGACCTTACAAGTCTGTGTTTGTAGCGATCTGATTATGAACAGAGGTGCTATCTCTATAACGTACCACCAGTCTTCGATGACTCTAATTACTTATGGTGGAAAATTGCTATGCGAGATTTTCTTCAAGCGCGTGATTTTCAATCATGGGTATATGTTGTTAATGGCTATGATCCTCCCGTTGTGGAAGTTGGAGATGTAAACGTTCCCAAACCTATTGGTGAATACATCCCTGCTGGGATACTTGCTGCAAAGCAAAACTCCGACGGTTTAAATGCGATCATACATGCCATTACCCCAAATCGTCAGCACCATGTGACTAATTGCACTAAGTCGCAAGAAGCTTGGGATATCTTGGAAACCGTATTCGAAGGTAACTCCAGTGAAAAGGAAGCTAGGATTCAAAACCTTAATTCCGATTGGGAAAACCTTCGTATGGCAGATGAAGAAACATTTTGTGAGTTAAATCACAAAGTGTCTGAAATTGTTAATGCATCATTTGCATTGGGTAAGACTATTCCTGAAAAGGACATTGTGATGAAAATTCTCAGATCGCTGCCATCCAGATACGATTCTAAGAAGCATGCCATCGTTGAAGGAAATAACCTTGATAATCTCTCCAGAAATACGCTGGTTGGGAAGCTTAAGATATTTGATCACGAACATTCATCCAAAACTAAGGATATTGCGTTCAAAGCACAAAAGGACATTAAATTACTTGATAAGAGTAAAAAGTGTATATCTCTGAAGATGATCATTCTAAGACAGATTCAAAAGATGAAGATCTTGACAAGTCGGTCTCGATGATCACAAGACAGTTTAGGGATCTTCTGTTGAAGAGAAGTAAACGGTTCTCCAAAGATAAGCCTAAGGCATCAGTTAAACTTCATAATCATATTCCTCCTAAAAACAGGAAAACAGATGAGACTGATGATGACGATATGCCTCAGTGCTTTAAGTGTAAAGGATTTGGTCATTTTGCAAACGAGTGTCCAAATCGTAGAAAATACACTGGGAACAAAGGTCTTGCTGCAACTCTTGATGAAATGTATGACAACTATGATTCTAATGAAGACGAGAAATCAAGTGTTGCACTTTTTGGTGAAAATATTGATTTTGATAACTGTAGCAATACATACATCAATCTCAATATTCTTTCAGAAGATAATCCAACAAATCTGGAAGAAAAAATTGACCCATTTCTTGGAAACTCTATTTGTAATGTTTCAGGTTCCACCATGTGTCTAACTGCATGCACATCTCAGAAATCTGATTTATATCCTAGTTTGGCGTGTTCGTATTGTTCTCTAAGGGGTCATGAACTTTCAAGGTGTTACAAGTACAAACACTAATTGAGGCACGTCAACAAACTTCAACGAAGAACAAATCATTTAGCAAGGAAGCTTAAACTTGCTCAGAAGACCACTGAGGTATGTAAGATCTTATCTTCGTCTAAGAAGTTATTTTCCAAGGATAAACCAAGACATTAGAGAAGAAAGTATGGTCGAGTCGGTATGATAGACAGAAATCTAAGGATTCCTCTCAAGAGGAAAATGGTGGACAAATTGTTGTTCACTGGTGGGCCCGGGAAAGCGTGTAAAAATTAAGCGCAATAAAAACGGGCCTACAGTAATACCGCAAGTGCACGGTCGTCAGTTGTATCTCGTGCAAGTACGGGTCGATCCACAGAGACTGGGAGTGTTTTGGAGTTTTCTAGCTATTTTGGGCTCCTAAATTGTTGTTGGTTAACTATGAAACCTTTTGGGCTTTGGGCTTAGGGTACCTTTGGATTATAGGCTTGTTTGACAATGAAGTGAACTGAGCTTGGGCTCAGTTGGTCTTGAAGTGCACTAGGCTTGGCCTTTGAAGTGCACTGGGCTTTGAGTGTCAATGGGCTTCTAGATTAACCCAAGACTGAACTGGGCTTTGTAATGAATCTGGGCTTCAGTAGTCTTTGAAATGAACTGAACTGAACTGGGCCTTAGGCCTTTAGTGACTGGACTTTGAACCTGGGCTTTTAGCCTTTGGTTCTAAGCTAACTGTTTGGAGCAGCAGCAGACAAGGTAAAGCAGGCTCTAGGCAGACAGGGCACTAAGTCACACAGGGCCAAGGATGGCATTTACAATGACATGTAAAAAGTGACAATGGTATATACATGGAAGCAACACAGGGCAAAAGGATGCAAATTTACAATGGCATAGCAGTGATAAATCAAAGGCAATGGCCAAGGGCCAAAGGCAAAGTAAGAACAGGGCACAAAACAATTATAAAAACAGCTATAAAAATAGTGATAAGAAGCCACAAAAACAGATAGATAACAAAGAAGAACAGGAAAGATGCTAGGCAGTGGCTGGGCGTGGTGGTGATGGAGTTGCAGACGGAGGTGAGGGGAAAGAGAAGAAGAAGTCGATGGGAAATTTGGGTAAGGTGTGTTTGGTTCGGGTATAGGGAATTTGGTGTTTGGGTGTTGATCGGGTACAACAAGTTTGATGATTTGCGAAGCTCAGCCGTTGGATGTGGAATTGATAGATCGATCTAACGGCTATACGTGAAGAGCTTGTAGCGACCGTTGGATTGTATAATACAACGAAATTAACGGCGCAAGATGGAGTTAGGTGCTGTAGTGTTAGACAGGAGCTTCAGACTTTGATGTACTGGCGATGTTGCGACCATTAGATTTAGATGTGTCCAATCTGACGGCTAGAAAGGGAAACGGGTATGGATATAGGAAATGGATCTGGGTGAGGGTTTTGGGCCTTGGATATGCCAAGCCCATATCTTCTTTAAGAACAATTCTTCCTCTTCAAGCCCAGTTCTAACCTTTTGGTCTTGTGCACAACATTCTTCGCGGCTTCCTTGCGTAATTCCTCCCGGCTTTTCACTACTTTTCTTCTCTTTTCCGCTCCGCAATTCATCTAAATTTATTTATTACCTAAAAATGCAAAATTAATTAATAAAAATATTTATTCTTGAAAACAATGAAAATACAGAATATGGGATAAAATGTAGAATTAATGCACAAAGGATGAGTTAAATGCCAAGAAAAATATATAGAAATATGCACTTTTTAGCACTCATCAAATACCCCCAAACCTGAAGTTTACTTGTCCTCAAGTAAAACAAAACTAAGGAAATCCTAACTATACCACTGTCGCTGGTCTCTCGAATGCATTTAGCGTATGCACTAAGCCTTTTAAACCACTAAGTGTCCCTAGTGGACGAGTGAAGTCTCGTGAAGGTTTACCAGAGGTGTGCCTACAAAACCTTAAGACAAAATATGAGCTCAGATTCCATGAAATGTGACATGTGCATGACAGTTTAAGCTCACAGCCGAGGAATATGTCAATCTAGCTGTCAAAGGCACAATCCTAGCACTGATAACACTAAAGACATGTGATAAGAGTGTAAAGTGTATCTACACATGTGTAAAGAAAGATCGGATGTTATGACTACTAATCACCAAGAGATAGTTTCTCAGGCTAAGAACCGAGGTCGAAATCTAGCTAGCTGTCCGGACTTTACGAGAATTGTGAATGAGTTGGAGGTATTTCACAATTACTCGCGTTGTACATCAATGGCATACACCCTACCTTGCTTATAACACAAAAACACAAAAGATGACTCTTTACATGACTCTTATTTACATTGACTACTCTCTTTTATTTTTGGAACAAGAGAAGATGGAATTGATAAATACTTGAATTTTTATTTTTTATTTTTTGTATTTTTCTGATATTTTTTCTGAATATATACATCGTTTTTTTTTTTTTTTTTTTTTTTTTTTTTTTTTTTTTGATAAGGAAACAGTTTTGATACATATACAAAAGGAAACAAAAAATTACATGACACTTTGCAAGAGGTAGCCCTTTTTGATGCACCCAGTTAAATTCGATGGTTGTTTTTCTTAATGTAACCTCCACCTTCTATCCCAACCAACCAAAGAACAAGCTAGTCAAGTTTCGTTCAGTATTCTAAAGTGATTGGCAATCGTAACTTCCGATAGAACACCTTGAAGTACGAGGCATACATGTATTGGTAGATCGTGCGCGTGCAAGTTTCTTATCACTATGTGAGATGTGCTAGAATAGGAGTACCCTATCGTTCTAGACTAAGAACCCTACATATAACATATATGCACATAAATCAACTTTTCAAGGTGAATGAGCTCCATTTTTTTATGATTTTTCATTTTTTCATTTTTTTTTTTTGAATTTTTCGATTTTTTCAAAAGAAGAAGGAGTTCGTTTTCAATTATAGCATATTATCATGGTATCCATTCCATACCCCCAAACCTAAACTAAACATTGTCCTCAATGTTTCAAAAGATAACAAAATTATAATGCAACATATGAAGAGGAACATGCTAAGTAGAGTAAAAGGAGAGAGAATACCCGATTCGTCGAAAACACGAAACCGAACTCCATTATTCACCGGCTAGAATCCAACATTTTCAACTTAGATCATATTGGATTAGCAAAAATATATACAAAAGAACCAAAAAGTTTTAAAATTTATCTACTTGATTATATACAAAAAATTCACCATACACCAAAAGTCTAAAGAGTTGAGGATCAACCCAAAAGACAAAGTGTAGCGGTTTCAACAACTTCACACATGAAAGAAAAGCACGTGAAGCTGTGAAACCAAATGAGCTACCCCCAAACCTGGATTTTACAGAAGATATAATTTTGAAAACAAAATCGCGCAGTTTTGGGGTTCCTCATGCACAAGATCTAACTCAAAGTGTACTTTGTTATGGACGGGCAAACATGCCATTTCCAACTGTGGTTCCTCAAAGATATTATATTTAGATGCAAAATGGTCCAAGAGGACTGTGGGAAGCACACAGTTCCAACCTAGATTAGGCATTCTCAGAAAAATTGGTTTACAATATTGGTACAAACCAAATCTAGGTTGGGTGGAAGGCCATCAGATTGTGACTCATGTAGGAGAATAGGAACGTCATTATCAATCAAATCAAAATCTCCTAAATCATCTACACATGTCACATCATGCTCACAATCATCAATCAAATTAGCAAGTTCACAATCAGAATCATCAACATCATCAACAGATTTGTCCTCATGCATCGGCAATTCAATGGAAACATCATATGGAATACTAGAAGAGATATCATTCATTAAGGTCTGGGCAGAGAAGCCTAATGTATTTGAACCCAAAGGTTCCATAACATCATCAGTATAGACATGTTCTTCTAATATAACATCATAATTATTATCATCCTCAACAAAACAAGAGTGTCCTTCCCTAAAAACTATAGTGTTTCTATTCCACTCATTTACCTCTAGATTAGGTTCGTGTTCAATATGACTATCATGAGTACTATTTTGATAATTAATTTCATTAGGGATAACAATGCTGCTATGATCATTCAATGTATGCATTTCTAAACTAGCAGTGTTTTGTTTGAGGAGATTGATGTTTTACATTATAGATTGCATACAAGGGCTCATGTGAAATTGTTCGTCCTCCCCTTGTGGTGATTGATACATGGGTGCATGGTCGTTAGGGTCTATAAATGGTTGATCGCAACCTTGAAAAGGTTGATTATGGTCCCAATAACCACCATCATAATAATCTGTAGGTTCTACAAACCTTGGAATTTCTCCAGTCCGCCTAAATTCATGGAAAATATAGCAATTCGCAATAGTGTGGTCTAAGCCATCACATGCGGGACAAGGATAGATTTCAGGTTGCCTAGGAAAGTTAGATGTGACAGATTCCTCATGTGCTTGCTTTTCTAAAGCTGCGACTCGAGCTTCTAATTGATCCATAAGTGATGATTGTGTGAGTGAGGCTCTAGCAGAATGTTCATTTTCACGTTGCGATGAATGATGCATGTATGAATAGTCATTAGGGTTCATGTATTGCGGCTCGGGACTTTGAAAATGTCCATAATAATTCCTATAACTATTGACATCATGGTCTATGGGAGGTTCATGACGTGAAGTATGTCCACACGCAAGTTCTCTAAGGGATTTGTTGTATTCCCCAATTGTAGACCAAGATCTAGACATGATTTGGCTCAAAAGCTAAGTAACTATGTTACAAAGCCCAAAATTTGGTTTTTGATGGGTTTGGATTTTTGGGAAAAATTTGGTTTTTATGGGTAACATTTGGTTTTGTCGGGTTTTGGAAAAAGAAATTTGGTTTTTAATGGGTTTTAGAAAATTTTGGTTTTAGACTTTGAAGACAAAGCCCATTTGGGAGATTTTGGTTTTGATGGGAGCAAATTTGGTTTTAAAGAGGTAGAAAAATTTGGTTTTTAATTGGGAGCAAAAATTTTGGTTTTAGTATTGGGAGCAAGAATTTTGGTTTTAGTGTTGGGAGCAAGCCCACATTGGTGGAAGAAATTTCTTTGCCAAGGGAAGGTGAACTAAGCCTACAATGTGTATGCAAACTGAAGCCCAATGTAGCTTTTGAAATAGCCCAACTGTTACGCTTAATTTTTACACGCTTTCCCCGGCAGCGGCGCCAAAAACTTGGTGCGCCCGGGAAAGCGTGTAAAAATTAAGCGCAATAAAAACGGGCCTACAGTAATACCGCAAGTGCACGGTCGTCAGTTGTAGCTCGTGCAAGTACGGGTCGATCCACAGAGACTGGGAGTGTTTTGGAGTTTTCTAGTTATTTTGGGCTCCTAAATTGTTGTTGGTTAACTATGAAACCTTTTGGGCTTTGGGCTTAGGGTACCTTTGGATTATAGGCTTGTTTGACAATGAAGTGAACTGAGCTTGGGCTCAGTTGGTCTTGAAGTGCACTAGGCTTGGCCTTTGAAGTGCACTGGGCTTTGAGTGTCAATGGGCTTCTAGATTAACCCAAGACTGAACTGGGCTTTGTAATGAATCTGGGCTTCAGTAGTCTTTGAAATGAACTGAACTGAACTGGGCCTTAGGCCTTTAGTGACTGGACTTTGAACCTGGGATTTTAGCCTTTGGTTCTAAGCTAACTGTTTGGAGCAGCAGCAGACAAGGTAAAGCAGGCTCTAGGCAGACAGGGCACTAAGTCACACAGGGCCAAGGATGGCATTTACAATGACATGTAAAAAGTGACAATGGTATATACATGGAAGCAACACAGGGCAAAAGGATGCAAATTTACAATGGCATAGCAGTGATAAATCAAAGGCAAAGGAAGAACAGGGCACAAAACAGTTATAAAAACAGCTATAAAAATAGTGATAAGAAGCCACAAAAACAGATAGATAACAAAGAAGAACAGGAAAGATGCTAGGCAGTGGCTGGGCGTGGTGGTGATGGAGTTGCAGACGGAGGTGAGGGGAAAGAGAAGAAGAAGTCGATGGGAAATTTGGGTAAGGTGTGTTTGGTTCGGGTATAGGGAATTTGGTGTTTGGGTGTTGATCGGGTACAACAAGTTTGATGATTTGCGAAGCTCAGCCGTTGGATGTGGAATTGATAGATCGATCTAACGGCTATACGTGAAGAGCTTGTAGCGACCGTTGGATTGTATAATACAACGAAATTAACGGCGCAAGATGGAGTTAGGTGCTGTAGTGTTAGACATGAGCTTCAGACTTTGATGTACTGGCGATGTTGCGACCATTAGATTTAGATGTGTCCAATCTGACGGCTAGAAAGGGAAACGGGTATGGATATAGGAAATGGATCTGGGTGAGGGTTTTGGGCCTTGGATATGCCAAGCCCATATCTTCTTTAAGAACAATTCTTCCTCTTCAAGCCCAGTTCTAACCTTTTGGTCTTGTGCACAACATTCTTCGCGGCTTCCTTGCGTAATTCCTCCCGGCTTTTCACTACTTTTCTTCTCTTTTCCGCTCCGCAATTCATCTAACTTTATTTATTACCTAAAAATGCAAAATTAATTAATAAAAATATTTATTCTTGAAAACAATGAAAATACAGAATATGGGATAAAATGTAGAATTAATGCACAAAGGATGAGTTAAATGCCAAGAAAAATATATAGAAATATGCACTTTTTAGCACTCATCATTCACCGCAACACAACTTCATTGTGTTGATTTGGAAATCTTGTCTCATGTGCCTGATCAAAAGAGACAATGATTTTGTACCTCTCAGGCTTTAGGAAAAGTTTTCTTTCTTCTTTTCTTAGTTTTTGTTCTTCCTGTCTATCAAAGGAGGGTTATTATCGATAATTCCACTCTTTATAGGG
The DNA here is from genome assembly GCF_003573695.1 of Papaver somniferum. NCBI lineage: Eukaryota > Viridiplantae > Streptophyta > Magnoliopsida > Ranunculales > Papaveraceae > Papaver > Papaver somniferum. The sequence goes on from NC_039358.1 coordinate 144,039,275, forward strand.
TTGTGAGTTGGACGTGTGCGAACCTGTTTAAAGGTTTTGAAACCCTACATTCCTTTTTCCTTCCTCAAAACATGTTTTTATCTCAAAACTACTTGTTGAGTTCAATTTGTGATTTCCTCTCACAAACCCATACGCTATGGATACTCCAAGCATGATGTCTTCTGATGGAAAAGATGTTAATATGATTGTTAAGCCATCAATCATGAAGGAAAAAGAAAAATCTCCCTTATCTCCTACCCTGAAAAGAAAAAGAAGGAATGTGAGGAAGCCAAGAGTCGTTCCTTCAAACTCTCAGAAGTTTTCTGGTGTTCTTGAAGAGTTGAAGGAGATGCGAAAGTACATTCAACAAATAAAGGCTTTTTTGTATAAGACTCATGAGATCCAGAAGGCCCTGGTTCGACAATATCAGCCGAGAAGGTTTATTGATATAAACTCCTACCGTAATGAACCTTATGTCCCAATGGTTGTTGACGACAAGGAGTTCGGGGACGATAAAGAATTCTTCAAAGGTCTTATTTCCTAGTAAATCTTCTATGTTATTGTTTTTATTAGAAGAATAACTTGAGTTTGGAATAGCCATTATTGTGATTACACATAGCTATGTCCAACGTTTTCATCTTCATGTTTTTAAATTTATTGGTTTAAATTCTAAACTTGTTTGGAAGATGATTTTTGCAGTATTAATCTTTATGGTTTTATATATTGCAATATTGTTATGGGATTTGTGTGTTTACGTCCGTGAACTTGACCGTCCCATATCTTGTCAAACGTAAAGTCTTTCGTAAGTCGATATGCATGTATTGATAAAAGAATGAATGGACTTTTGATAAATACAAAAGTTAAGCCTATATTGTCAATTATTGATGGAAGATAGGTTAAAATCTTTTGTTTGCAAGGATTATGTCTATTGTATGTCATTGTGCAAATAGTGATGGAAAATAGAATGAATCCTTGTGTATTCCGCAGTAATTGATCTTTCCTGATCCATATTTTATGTATTACTGTGAGGCTCCGTAAAGTGTCTTATGTTGAGCATTAAACAACAAAGTTGATTATTTTTGATTAGCTATGTTGTTGTTCCGTAAGGTACTTTATGTCGAGCATTTTCAACTACGTTAATCATCTTGTTTGGTTATTTAGTTGTTGCTCCGTAAGTTTTCTTATGTCGAGCATGACCAATTAAATTAATTACTTTTATGATTAATTTGGTTGTGTATTTCAATTAGATTAATTATGGATTCTCTTGTGACTAATCTAATTGTATCTTTTAAGTCTCCATAAGTTCACTTATGTTTGAGCACTTGCCGATTAAATTAATCATGGGTTCTCTTGTGGTTAATTTAATTGAACTTTTTGGATTCAAATTCATACTTGTATGTGATTTGTTATGTCCAAAGAAATCCTTCTTTTCTTTCGAAATTAAGGTCGCTCTTGTTGTTCTTCCGGGAATGACATTTAATGGGGGAGAGTTCTTTTGAACTTGCGCGTAATTGCCATATCTTTGTGGGGAGTGCGGCTGTGGAATATTATAGGGATTATCTTGTATCGTTATAAACTCCTTGATGAATGCATTTAGATTCGGCTTTATGATTGCATCTAAATGAAATGATATACTTTTGCTTTCTTTTGGTCAAGAAATGTCTCTTTCGGAAATTTCATTAGGATCCCGTTCTTGTACCTTTGCCAATTTTATTGACAAAAAGGGGGAGAATTAATATGTAGTTCACACTACAAATACATATGGTTTTCGGATCATTATGTAAGGGGGAGTGGTTTCCATGTGAGATAGAGTATTGACTAAGGGGGAGTGATACATATCACCATAGTATTGTTGTTAAAGTTGTGATACAATTGAACTTTGACGCTGTGTAATGACACTATGACACTGTATAACAATGATTCAGAACTATTGTTTTCTTATTGTTATAGCTACGGATTTTCAACAACGATGATGCTAAACTTACAACCTTTAGGATCATTGGAGTACTTAGAAGTGACGAAGATTTCGAGTAATGTTGAAGATTAGGCATGTGGAATAGGAGCTACAAAAGTTAATTTATTATTTTTTGTATTTCATATGTATTAATAGTTTTGCCACTAAAATTGACAAAAGGGGAGATTGTTAGAGCATTGCTCGGTCGAACTCGCATGCGTTGCTATCTCAAGCATGTTTGTCAATATTAGTGATAAAACTATAAGTCTTGATTTCTAGCCTACATAGCTAAAGGTCCCGAACTAGGATAGAAAGTTTAGTTGATCTCAAGAACTCCATGGCAATCATCATACAAGACGAAGGACTACTCAAACAACTGGTGGATCTTCATCGACTAAAAGGTATGTGGAGACTTGAACTTATCTGTTACTTAAAAGTCTATCTATTCTATCTCCTACTCTTGAGACAAAAATCGTTTTGATATATAGACTTTCTTTATGCACATTTGTTATTTCGAGCCGAGTTTACCTCGCCTGTCTATTTCTCGAAATATGTGTTGGTAAGCTTTCGCTTTAGACGAATTCATCTTTACCTAGTGACGAAAGTCATGTTATGTTTCAATCACTTTGAAGATTTCTCTGACGAAAAATGGTCTGTGAATAACGGCTATATCCGTCCTATGAGAATGTTTCAATGATTGAAATGAGAGTTTAGATTACATAGACATTGGTAGGATATAAGCATTGTTGTGGAAACACATATATGTATAAGTCCTTATTCCTTGAACCAAAGTTTGCGAACTTTGTTGATCAAGAGAAATGGAAGTGGCGTGAGCCAAGTCCGCGAACTGGCGGAATTTCTCGACCCGAGAATTTCTGCTGGAGTTTGTGAACTCCTTCCATGAGCTTAAGTCCGCGAACCCAGTCCGTGAACTTGAGCAGGTTATATCTAAAACCGGTTGTTCTTGAACTCATGTTTATTTAAACTAAGGAATGCTTTTGCAACCCGTGGCTATAAAGTTCATGAATCGATTCGAGTGAATCAAACCGTTTTTGCTTCGATTGTGTCTTGTGTAGTTACATAATATCTAAGCAATTGGACAACTCTCTAACTAGTTCATTTGAGTCATTTGAACTAGTTATGGTGAAGAAGAATATGGTTGATATGAAAGTAATTTATGGCTAACCGTTTGGTTAACTATTGTTGAACCAACAAATGTTAATGTTTGGGAACAGTTCGTAAACCCAAAATTGGACATTTCATTTGTGTGTAATAAGCTAAGTTTTCGATCCAATGGTTGAGAAATATTAGATTGAATCTAATAAGGTTTTCATCTAACAGTGAATATTGAATGCTTTGTTACCAAGCTAACATTGATTGCAAACCCTGATTTGAAAACTATATAAGGGAGAACTCTAGCAATTGGGAAACCTAATCCCCACACCTTACGTGTGATACTAGTTGCATAGCTAGAGTCGATTCTACTTTAACCTTTGGTTTCTTCTTCTAAACCAGCTTAACGACTTAAAGACTTCATTGGGATTGTGAAGCCAGACCGATACTACATTTATTGTAGTTGTGTGATCTGATCTTGCATCTTCTATCGTTACGAGTACGATTGTAATAATTGGCTCGAGATTTTATATCTCCGATAGGCAAGATAGAAAAGTAATCACAAACACTTCGTCTCATCGTTTGTGATTCCACAACATCTTTTTTCCCTGCGTCGATTAAGATTATTTTGAGGTGATCAATAATACTAGGCTGTTCTTCGGGAATATAAGACCGGTTTATTGATTGGTTCCTGTTCACCTTGATTTATCAAAAGACGGAACAAAACTCGTAGGTATATTCGTGGGAGACGGATTTATATATTATCGTAGACTTTTTTGTGTGATACAGATTTGTTTATTAAAGTCTTCGACTTTGGGTCGTAGCAACTCTTAGTTGTGGGTGAGATCAGCTAAGGGAATCAAGTACGTAGCATCCTGCTGGGATCAGAGGCGTAGGAGCATAAATGTACCTTGGATCAGTATGAGATTGATTGGGGTTCAATTACAGTCCAGACCTAAGTTAATTTGGAGTAGGCTAGTGTTTGTAGCGGCTTAATACAGTGTGTGTTCATCTGGACTAGGTCCCGGGGTTTTTCTGCATTTGCGGTTTCCTCGTTAACAAAATTCTGGTGTCTGTGTTATTTCTATTCCGCACTATATTTGTTTATATAATTGAAATATCATAGGTTGTGCGTTGTTCAATCAATTAGAATATCCGACCTTTTGGTTGTTGATTTAAATTGATTGACACTTGGATATTGGTCTTTGGTACCATCCAAGTTATCTCTCTTTGATAAAGACTCACATATTTCTATTTGCTTGAGTAAAGATCAAATCGAGAGATTGAGATATAAACTCTTTGATATACTTTTATCTAGATTGAGTCTGACTGTCTAGTTGATTCTCTAGAAAGTATATTGGAGTTTGTCCATACACATTGATAATCAAATTGTTGGGTGTGGTTGTTGTACCCCCACTTTTTCAGGTACGCGTACGGGTAGGCGTACCTTAGATACCGGATTTTGTGTTGGTTTTAGTTTCCAAACTCAGCAGAATTTTTCGGGTGAAAAAGTTCCGCCAGTACGCGTATGGGTACACGTACCTAAGGTAACTGGTTTATGAGTTCGTAAACTTTAAACTCAACAGAATTTCACGGACGTGAATTTCCGCCAGTACGCGTACCCAACCTGTCTCCTTCACCAATACCGCATGCACACATATGCACGCACTTGGTTTCCGGCACATGGATTTATACACTAATGTGCGAACACACTATATGCTTAGATCCATAGGTGGTTACATATTCTCAACTCTACATTTCAATCGTTGAAACATTCTTCTATAATGTTATAACAGTCGTTAGACATAAAGAATCGACTATCGTCATCAAAGCTATTTTCAAGATTGAAACGTCATCATGACTTTCGTCACGGGTAAAGATGAAGATGGTTAAAGCAAAAGCTTACCAACACGTATTTCGAGAAAAAGATAGGCGAGTAAACTCGGCTCGAAATAGCAAATGTGTATGTAAGAAAACTATCATACTTATACGACTTTTGTCTTAAGAGTAGGAGATAGAGTAGATAGACTTTTGAGTGACAAGATGAGTTCAAGTCTCCACATACCTTTTGTTCGGATGAAGTTCCACTGGTTCCTTGAGTAGTTCTTCGTCTTTGCAAGATAATTGCCATGGAGTCTGGAGCTCAACTATTCCTAACTATCCTAGACCGAGACTTAGTCATAAGTATACTAGAAATCAAGACATATAGTTTTGATCACTAATATTGACAAACATGCTTGAGATGGCAACGCATGCGAGTTCGACCGAGCAATGCTCCAACAATCTCCCTCTTTGTCAATTTTAGTGACAAAACTATCAATACATATGGATTACAAAATAAATACAACTTTGTAGCTTCTCGTCCACATGTTTGATATCCTTGGTGCTTCAACGTTACTTGAAAACTTCGTCTTTTCCAAGTACTCCCATGATTCCATAGATGTTCAATTCAACATCATAGTTGTTGAAGTTCCGTATCCATAACAATGAGAAAACAAAAGCTCTCGATCATTTTTATACATTGTCATAGTATTATTACATAACATCAAAGTTCTCATATCACAACTTCGACAACAATACTATGGTGATATGTATCACTCCCCCTTAGTCAATACTTTCGTCTCAACATGAAAACTACTCCCCTTACATAATGACCCGTAAAGCACGCAAATCATATGTATTTGTAGTGTGAACTACACATTAATTCTCCCCCTTTTTGTCAATAAAATTGGCAAAGGTAAGAAAACGGGATCCTAATGAAATTTCCACGAAGACGCTTCAAGACCAAAGAAAAGTACATATAAACTTGTTTAGATGCAATCATAAAACCGAGGCTAAATGCATTCATCAAGGAGTTTATAAAGATACAAGATAACCCCTAAATAATTCCAAAGCCGCACTCCCCACAAAGATATGGAAATTAAGCACAAGTTCAAAAGAACTCTCCCCCATTTGATGTCATTCCCAAGATAACAACAAGAAAGAACTTTCTTTTTCAAGAAAAGAAGGATTTTATTGGACACCAAAAACCATAAAGAAATACTTTCTATATCCAAAATTCTCAATTAAACTAACCACAAGAGAATCCATGATTAATTTAATCGGAATACACAACCAAAATAACCACAAACGAATCTATGATTAATCTAGTTGGAAATGCTCGACATAAGAGAGCTTACGGAGATACGACTAAGTTCACCATAAAAGAATGATTAACTCAACCGTCTTATACTCAACACAAGAAAAAACTTATGGAGCATTGCAGTATACACATAAAGTATGGATCAGGGAATGATCAATAATGCGGCATATACAAGGATTCATTCTATTTTCCATCACTATTTGCACAATGACATACAATAGACATAATCCTTGTAAACAAAATATTTGAACCTATCTTCCATCAGAATTGACATAATAGGCTTAACTTTTGTTTGTCAAAAGTTCATCGATCTTGTATCAATACTCGCATATCGACATATAAAAGAGATAACTTTTGACATCATACGGGACAATAATAGTTCATGGACGCAAACACACATATCCTATAACATATTGCAATATATAAAATCATAAAGATTAATACTGCAAAAATCATCTTCCAAACAATTTTTAGAATTTAAATAAATAAACCTAAAAAATAAAGATGAAAAAACGATGGACAAAGCTATGTGTACTCACAATAATGGCTATTCCAAACTCTAGTTATTCTTCCTAAAATATAAGAAATAAATTCTCATAAGAAGACTTTCTAGACATTATAGAGAGATTTATTCAAGACTAGTTATCAGATTTCGAACACTTGTTAGTTCTTCCTTAGCTTCCTTCAACTTGATCCTCACGAACTCGAGATTCTTTTTAGCGATCACAAACTGTTTACGTAGAACTTCAAAATCTTGAAGAAGATTTCCAGCCAGTTGCTGTGATAATTGAACTGGTTTCTTGTCTACATGATCAATTGCATGATAGCAGTTTATAAGAACAAGGTTCTCATAAAACTCAGCAATGTTGTTTCTTTCGATTTCATCATCCTCTTTGCACCCTTTCTTAGTTTGCATCATTATCTCTTGAGAGACTATTGCGTTCCTGATCTTGTATATACCAAGAAAATCTTCATGATATATATATATATATATATATATATATATATATATATATATATGTACGAGATACATATAGGAAAACCCTAAGGTTACCCTCTTAGAAGTCGGTAATGGGCCAGGTACGCAAACGCTCACAATAGAGGAGCCTAATGGAGGCTTTGTCAAGGTGCAACAAGAGAGAGAGCACTGAAAGGTTCAATGTTTCAACAAAGCATGATTTTCTCAAGAGCTTTTATGGGTCAGTTATGCTTGAAATGAAAGATAGAGTAGGATTCTACTTAGAAGGCATTAATTTAAAGAACCAAACGAATAATTACAACAACCATTTTTGTCAAGATGAGTGCATATTGAACTTTATGTGCATCCTCATGAGGATGAAGAGAGGATGCACAAAAAGACTGGTCAAGTTGTAGACGGAGCACGCAACTCATCATCGTTTTCCTTCTCTGAGTCAACAAGAGGATTAATTTCAAGAGAATTATTACAAGGAGAATAAGACATACCTGAAGATGCTTTCTTCCTTAATTTTTTTGATTTTCCGCTTGAGATTATTTATACTGGTTCTTAAATCGGAAGCATGATTGTTGATGTGAATGTGATCGAAACCCAATATTTTTGACTCAGTGTGATCCTTGCCACCAGATGACATTTATTTCTTTCTTTGACGTCTTTTTCTATTTACCGGGACATCAAACTCCTTAGCTTTCCATATGACATTCTTTCTTCTATGAATGTCAAAAGAGTCAGTGTCATACATATAACTAAGAGAGGAATTATCATAGTGCTTTTCTGGATTCGAGACTATGTTGTTTTCAGCACGGAGAGAGACCGACTTGATTACTTCCTTGGACATCCATATAAAAATGTTATGAAGTTTTTTATTCCTTATCCTAAAACGACATTTCCGTCCAACTTGACCCTTGTTTCCACAATAATAACAGTTGAAAGGAATGTTTTTAACGGCTCTCCTACGCCTTGTCTTTGAAGAATGACAATCTTTGTTTACCGAAACATCAGCTGTAACAGATGAATTTTCACATGGAATGTTGTTATTGGCACAAACAAAATTGATCTTCCCAGTGTTAGGAGTGTCTATTCCTTTATAGCCCAGACCACTGTATCACGGCGCTCTTTACATGCTCCTATAATGGAAGATAATTTTGTAGAGCTAGTGTTGAATCTTCTCAGATTCTCTTATAGCGATTTTGCCTTGTTAACAGCTGTAGAGAGATCATTCTTCAGTTGTTTTTCCTTGGAAAGAAAAAGGAATTCTCTGTCGTTATAGTAATTCTGTTGAGAGTCATACTTTGCCTCAGATTCAGCAAGTGTTTCTTTCAACACACACAAACTCTTCTAAAGGTTTTCACATTCAGTAATCTTTGAATGGACTTCTTCATCACGATCTTTAAGGATGTATTGTAGAAGTTTATAACCACTGTCATATCCTTTAAAGAGTTTTTTAAGTTTCCTATTTTCACGACAGATAGGAAACAGATATTCTGCCAGATAGGCAGTAGATACCTTTTTTTCTATGATATCGTCAAAGAGTATGATATATTGTGAGACTTCTTCATCAATACTCGGTCCCTCGTCTGAGTCACTTTCATCAGAAAGTTCATCCAATTGATCATCTAGGAGCTTTTCCCAGTTGACATAGGTTTCTGACTGAGGGAGAGATATGAGAGAATTTTTAGAAGTCTCAGAACTCAGGACAGTATCGAGAGGATTCTGATTTGGTTTTGTGCAATCAGAGATATCACTATTTTCCATAGATTCGGATTGCTACAAACACAGACTTTTGAAGTCTTGAACGTGTTTTCCTGCTCTGATACCAATTGAAAATGCGGGGGTCTAACAATCTCACCCAATATTTCGATTAGCAATATGTATGGACTAACTCCAATATACTTTCTAGAGAATCAACTAGACGGTCAGACTCAATCTAGATAAAAGTGTATCGAGGAGTTAATATCTCTCTTTTGATTTAATTTTACTCAAGCAAATAGAAATTTGCGAGTGTTTATCAAATACAAGGATAATAAACTTGGATGGTACCAAAGACCAATATCCAAGGATCAATCAATTTCCAATCAACAACCAAAGGTTGGATTTCACAATTGATCGATACAAACGCACAACATGTGATATTTCAATTATATAACAAAATATAATGCGGAATAGAAATAACACAGATACTAGAAATTTTGTTAACGAGGAAACCGCAAATGCAGAAAAATCCCAGTACCTAGTACAGATTGAACACCACACTGTATTAACGAGGAAACTGCAAATACAAAAAAAAAACCGGGACCTAGTCCAGATTGACGAAGATTTCTATTAATGTTGAAGAACCAAGGAGATCATGCATGTGGATGAGAAGCTGCAAAGTTTATTTATTTTGTATTCCATATGTATTGATAGTTTTGTCACTAAAATTGACAAAGGGGGAGATTGTTAGAGCACTGCTCGGTCGAACTCGCAAGCGTTTCTATCTCAAGCTTGTTCGTCAAGTTTAGTTTCCAAAACTATAAGTCTTGATTTCTATTCTACTTATAGCTAAGTCTCGAACTAGGATAATAAGTGTAGTTGAGCTCTAGACTCCACGACGTTCATCATGCAAAGACGAAGAACTACTCGAAGAACTGGTGGATCTTCATCGACAAAAAGTTATGTGGAGACTTGAACTTATCTATCACTCAAAATTCTATCTATTTTATCTCCTATCTTGAGACAAAAGTCGTATTGCTATATAGACTTCGATAATGCACATTTGCTATTTCGAGCTGAGTTTATCTCGCTTATCTATTTCTCGAAATATGTGTTGGTAAGCTTTCGCTTTGGCCAAGTTCATCTTTACTCGTGACGAAAGTCATGTTGATTGTTTCAATCTCTTGAAAATCGCTTTGATGAAAAATGGTGTGTGAATAACCACTATATAACATCCTCTAAGAATGTTCCAATGATTGAAATGAGAGTTTAGAATATATAACCTTGAATGGATATAAACATTGTATGTGAACTCATACTTGTGTAAGTCCAAAATCCTTGAACCAAAGTATGCGTACTTTACTGGTTTAGGATGTCTAGAGCTAAGTCCGCGTACCTGTAAGCGTACTGCCATAAGTTCACATCCCGTGAATTTCTGCTGGAGTTTGTGACTAAAAACAAGCTCAATCCGGGTACTTAAATATGCGTACCGGTATGCGTACTTAAGTGGGTTATTTTCTAAAAACGGTTTATTCGTGAACTAAGACATTAATAAATTAAGGAATGCAATCTTTGCAAACCGTGGCTATAATGTTCATGAATCGATTCGAGTGAATCAAAATCGTTTTTGCTTCGATTGTGTCTTATATACTTCTATGAGATCTAAGCAATTGAACAACTCTCTAACTAGTTCTTTTGAGTCATTTGAACTAGTTATGGTGTAGATGAATAAGGTTAATATGAAAGTGCTCATATGGCTAACCATTGGTCAACTATTGTTGAACCAACTAGGTGTACACGTTTAGATATGATTACTCAAACCTAAATGAAGTCACATTTCATTTGTGTATAACAAGCTAAGTTCGATCTAACAGTTGAAAGATATTAGCTTGAATCTAATCAGGTTTTCATCTAACTGTGAATATTGAATGCTTTGTTACCAAGGTAACTTAGATTGCAAACCCTGATTTGGAGACTATATAAAGGAGAATTCTAGCAACTGGGAAACCTAATCCCACACCTCCTGTGTGATACTAGTTGTGTAAGCTAGAGTCGATTCTCCTTTAACCTTAGGTTTCTATCGAGACTCTATAGGTTAACGACTTGAAGACTTCATTGGGATTGTGAAGCCAGGCCCAACTATTTTCTCTGTAGTTGCGTGATCTGATCTTGCTGTTTCTATCGTGATTGAGTGCAATCGTAAGATTGGCTCAAGATTAATTTCTCCGATAGGCAAGATAGAAAAGTAGTCACAAACACCTCCGTCTCATCATTTGTGATTCCACGATATCTTGTTTCGCTAGTCGATTAAGATTATTGTGAAGTGATTGATATTTCTAGGTTGTTCATCGGGAATATAAGTCCGGTATGTCAATTGGTTCCTGTTCACCTTGATTTATCAAAAGACGGAACAAAACTCGTAGGTATTTCTGTGGGAGACAGATTTATCTATTCCTGTAGACTTTTATGTGTGATACAAATTTGTTGTGGGTGAGATCAACTAAGGCAATCAAGTGCGTAGTATTCTGCTGGTATCAGAGACGTAAGGAGCGCAACCGTACCTTGGGTTAGTGTGAGATGGTTGGGGTTCAACTACAGTCCAGAACGAAGTTAGTTTGTAGTAGGCTAGTGTCTGTAGCGGCTTAATACAACGTGTGTTCAATATGGACTGGATCCCGGGGTTTTATGCATTTGCGGTTTCCTCGTTAACAAAACTTCTGGTGTTTTTGTTATTTCTTTTCCGCATTATATTTTGTTATATAATTGAAATATCACAGGTTGTGCGTTGAATCGATCAATTGGTAAATCCAACCTTTGGTTGTTGATTGAAATTGATTGATCCTTAAATATTGGTCTTTGGTACCGTTCAAGTTATTTCTCTTGTATTCAATCAGACTCGCAGATTTCTATTTGTTTGAGTGAGTATTGAATCGAGAAATTGAGATATAACTTTTTGATATACTTTTTATTAAGATTGAGTATGACTGTCTAGTTGATTCTCTTAAAAGTATATTGTAGTTAGTCCATACAGATTGCTAAGAGAAATATTGGGTGTAGTTGTTAGATCCCCGTTTTTTTCAGGTTCTACCAATCACAGGGATCATTTATACCTTAATATGGAACACTTGTGATCGTTCACAAAAGTTACCAGGAACAGTTACATCAGTTACCAGGATCGGTTACATCAATTACCAGGACCGGTTACCATATACACATGGTGTTGCTTGTGATTGGTCACACCAGTCACTAGGATCGGTTACACCAATTACTAAGACCGGTTACACCAATTACTAGGATCGATTACACAACTCTTTTTTGATCGGTCACACCAATTAGAAATATCGATCATACCATCTCAGGTGATTACTTAGGATCGGTTATACTAATCAAGACTAGTCATACCAAATCATAAGTCAGGCATTGTGATTAGTTATACCAAGATACATAACAAAGTTACGATCTGTTCTACCATCTCACACATATTGGTAATCCAAATATTTGCAATTAATAACCATACCAATAAGCCTAGCGATTTCCCTTTCGATTCATAAAACAAGTTCATGAATGTACTTCCTTTAAGCAATTGTAAAACATTGTCTCCTAGGATGAAATATTCACCTTTACCCATCACATAATCACAACAACATTCATAAGATTATGCCGATGTCATATCTACGAAGTTCAAAAGACAAGTGTTACACTTCGTAGTCTAATTCCTTAATACTATGATCATATGATCATGTCTCACTACTAGAGTAAAATATTCATTCACAACTTCGCAGTTATGTTCTCAATATAACACGACTTGCAAGATACGTTAGGAATGAAACAGTTCAAGTCAATATTACGAACCTCAAGAGGAAGGATGATGTCGTCGTTGTAGCTCGTTACCTCTTCACGTTATTCGGGTCTTCGAGTAATTCTTGTATGTCTCAATATTCCTAGAATTTCTAGTCTAACCTATACGAAGTTGTCTCTAGTATATAATCAAGCGACTCTTAGATGAGTTTTGATTCACTAAAATATGACAACCAAACTTGACATACCAATGCTTGGTGAGTTCAACCGAGATATTCTCTAACAGAATACAATATTGATGAGTGATGGGTGAGCGAGATGTTAGATAGATTTATCTATTAAAATATTCCAGATAGTATTTAGGAATTTTCTTATTTATGTAATTATTTTTACTAAATTAAATTATTATCAAGTTTAAATATTTTTAATAAATAAATGTGTCACAACGTATCTCGTATCCCTACTTTTTATAAATTGACAAATCATTGTATCAGTATCTCTGTATCTGTATCCTTATATCAATATCCGTGCTTCATAGATACACATATGTTAAACCACTGCTCGTTTGAACCAATAAGTGTTGGTATGTCAAGTTTAGTTCCAAAAATCAAAGTCGCTTGGGTCGATTACTAAACTCAACTTTATTATATTGAACTAGGAACATATAAATGTTGATATATGTTAGTTATTCATGAATTCCTGAAGACCTATCGAAGACAACGAAGATATCATCCTCCAGTTCGAGGTTAATGAATACATACTTGACTTGTTCTATTTATATCTTTCATTCTTACAAGTCATTATTCATTGAAAACATAATATGTGAAGTTAAGTTTGTTACAATAACTTTAGTATCGACGATCACTTGGTCATTATAGTATGATCAAAATATCTTAATGAATGATGGACAATAGTTAGAACTTAAGTATATGGAATGACGAATTATAGTTTATCTATGTACTTTGTCTCCTCGACTGTGCATTAATTGGTAACTTGTTATTATTTAGTGTGTCGAACTTCCAGATGAACTAGACTTTTGAATTATGCTTGAAAGAAATTTCAGAAACATGGTTTAAGGAAGTAGACTTGAGAAACTTGTTTCGTAGTTGAACTTCAATTACTATTGTTTTTCTGTGATTTCATACCAAAAGCGGGCTATGTGGCCGTGGACATGGACCGATTCCGGTTAAATGTTCTCCAACCATAAAACACATTCAGGGTAATCGATCTTTGTGGCAAGAACAAAGACCTTTTCTTAAGGAAATCGGTTCATAAATACATTAACGTAGACCGATTCTGGAAAACTCGGAGAACTTTGATTTCAAAAAATTCAAACTGATTACATGTTGTTAAAAACTAATTTAGAGGATTGGGTTGATAGAAAAGTACATAATTCGAGCCATTTCCTCTGCTTATATTGCGCAGTGCTAGTAGTTTGATCGTCTCCCGCAACCGTTTTTTTGTTCATTTATTTGTTTCGAGTCGCTTGAACAATTCTTGTATCACTCTTAGTAGGATAAGTAACTCCAGCGGCTTGTTTAAATCTTGTTGGGTTCGACATTATATATAGAACAAAAAAAAACGATTAATCCATCGATGATCGACGATATTTTTGTTTGAAAATGAAAATAAGAGGGAGAAGAAGAATTGGTTGATGGAGGAATATAAATGAAATGGAAATAAAAATGAAAAGATTGGAGTTTCAGGTTTTATTTTTAGGATTGAATGATAGTAAATTGGTAATATTAAGATTTAAGGAAGAGTAAATTGGTAGTTTATCAAATTTACTCCCCCCTTATCATTCTTTAGTTGGGAACAAAATTTTTGTATGCCTCAAATAATTTCTATAGGCCTCAAACTAGTCAGATTAATTTATCATTACGTTTTTTTTTTTTTTTGCGTTATTCGTTCCAACTTGCAGGCGGAGTCCGCCAGTTATAGATGACCTATCATATCAAACTTGATTCATGCTTCCACGTTGACCAAAGCCAACTATATGTGTTACCACACAATGCTTATATCCATCATTGGTTATATAATCTAAACTCTCATTTCAATCATTGAAACATTCTCAAAGGAAGTTATATAGTTGTTATTCAAAAACCATTTTTGTCAGCGCAATTTTCAAAGTGATTGAAACATATCATGACTTTCGTCACTAGGTAAAGATGAACTTGGCCAAAGCAAAAGCTTACCAACACATATTTCGAGAAATATATAGGCGAGATAAACTCGGCTCGAAATAGCAAATGTGTTTAATCAAAGTCTATATAGTAAAACGACTTTTGCCTCAAAATAGGAGATAAAGTAGATAAACTTTTGAGTGATAGATAAGTTCAAGTCTCCACATACCTTTTAGTCGATGAAGATCCACCAGTTCCTTGAGTAGTCCTTCGTCTTGTATGATGATCGCCATGGAGTTCTTGAGATCAATTACACTTTCTATCCTAGTCCGAGACTTAGCTATAGTAGACTAGAAATCAAGACTTATAGTTTTGATCACTAACATTGACAAACATGCTTGAGATAGCAACACATGCGAGTTCGACCGAGCAATGCTCTAACAATCTCCCCCTTTGTCAATTTTAGTGACAAAACTATCAATACATATGGAATACAAAAATAAATGAAATAACTTTTGTAGCTCCTATTCCACATGCCTAATCTTCAACATTACTCGAAATCCTCATCACTTCCAAGTACTCCAATGATCCCAAAGGTTGTAAGTTCAGCATCATCGTTGTTGAAAATCCGTAGCTATAACAACGAGAAAACAAGAGTTATCAATTATTGTTATACAGTGTCATAGTATCATCATATAGTATCAAAGTTCAATTGCATCACAACTTCGACAACAATACTACGGTGATATGTATCACTCCCTCTTAGTCAATACTCCATCTCACATGGAAACCACTCCCCCTTACATAATGATCCGCAAACCATATGTATTTGTAGTGTGAACTACATATTAATTCTCCCCATTTTTGTCTATAAAATTGGCAAAGGTACGAAAACAGGATCCTAATGAAATTTCCAAAAGAGACATTTCATGACCAAAAGAAAGCACATATCATCTTATTTAGATGCAATCATATAGCCGAAGCTAAATGCATTCATCAAGGAGTTTATAAAGATACAAGATAACCCCTATATATTCCACAACCGCACTCCCCACAAAGATTTGGCAATTAAGCACAAGTTCAATTAAGAACTCTCCCCCATAATATGTCATTCCCGAAAGAACAACAAGAGCGACCTTAATTTCAAAAGAAAAGAAGGATTTGTTTGGACATAACAAATCACATACAAGTATGAATTTGAATCCAAAATATTCAATTAAGTTAACCACAAGAGATCCCATGATTAATTTAATCGAAAATGCTCAACATAAGTGAACTTATGGAGACTCAAAAGTACACAATTAGATTAATCACAAGAGAACCCATAATTAATCTAATCGAATACACAACCAAATTAACCACAAAATGTAATCAATTTAATTGGTCATGCTCGACATAAGAGAACTTACGGAGCAACAACTAAATAACCAAACGAGAATGATTAATTTAGTTGAGCATGCTCGACATAAAGTACCTCACGGAGCAATAACTAAGCTAAAAATAACTCAGTCGATTGTGCTCAACATAAAACACTTTATGGAACAACACAGTATGTACACAAAAATTGTGGATCGGAGATCGACCTTATACCGTGGAATAAGCAAGGATTCATTTTATTTTCCATCACCATTTGCACAATAACATACAATAGACATAATCCTCGGAAATAAAAGATTTTAACCTATCTTCCATCAATAATTGACATAATAGGCTTAACTTTTGTATTTTTCAAAAGTTCATTCCTTCTTTTATCAACACATGCATATCGACATATAAAGGACTTAACTTTCGACAGGATATGGGACAATCACAGTTCAAGGATGCAAACACACATGTCCCATAATAAATATATAAAACCATAAAGATTAATACTGCAAAAATCATCTTCCAAACAATTTTAGAATTTAAACCAATAAATCTAAAAACATGAAGATGAAAACGTTGGACATAGCTATGTGTAATCACAATAATGGCTATTCCAAACTTCTAGTTATTCTTCTAACAAAACAAGAAAAATAGAAGATTTACTAGATGTTAAGACCTTTGAAGAATTCTTTATCGTACCTGAACTCCTTATTGTCAACAGCCATTGGGACACAAGGTTCATGAAGATAGGAGTTAATTTCAATAAACCTTCTTGACTGATGTCGAACCAGGGCCTTCTGAATCTCATGAGTTTTAAACACAAAAGACTTTATTTGATGAATATCCTTTTGCATCTCTTTCAACACTTCAAGAACATCAGAAAACTTCTGAGAATTTGAAGGAACAACTCTGGGCTTTCTCACAATCCTTCTTTTTCTTTTCAATGTTGGAGCCAACGGAGATTTCTCTTTTTCCTTCATGATTGATGGCTTGACAATCATATTAACATCCTTTCCATCAGAAGACATGGTACTTTGAGCATCCATAGACGAATGGGTTTGTGAGAGAAAATCACAATCTCAACAAGTGGTCTTGAGATAAAAAGAAGTTTCAAGGAAGGAAAAAGGAATGTAGGGTTAACCTTTAACAGGTTCGTGCACGCACAATTATGAACCCTAAAGAGAGTAGAATTGTCGAGAATAACCCTCTTTATTGATAGACTAAAACTAAGAAAAGAAGAAAAAAAACTTTTCTTAAAGCCTGAGAGGTACACAATCTTGTCTCTTTTGATCAGGCACATGAGACAGGATTTACCAATCAACACAATCAAGTGTGCTGCGGTGAACACCGATTTATCCACCATTTTCCTCTTGAGAGGAATCCACATACCTCTGTCTATCAAAGCGATTTGACCATACTTTCTTCTCTAATGGTCTTGGTTTATCCTTGGAAACTAACTTCTTAGACGAAGATAAAATTTTACATACCTCAGCGGTCTTCTGAACAAGTTTAAGCTTGTTTGCTAATTGATTTGCTCTTCGTTGAAGTTTGTTGATGTGCCTCAATTGGTGTTTGTACTTGTAACAAATTGAAAGTTCATGACCCTTTAGAGAACAGTACGAGCACGTCAATCTAGAATAAAAAACATACTTCTGAGATGTGCAAGCAGCTAAACACATGGTTGAACCTGAAACATTACATATAAAGTTTCCAAGAAAAAGGTCAATTTTTTCTTCCAGATTAGTTGGGTTTTCTTCTGAAAGAATATCAAGATTGATGTATGTATTGCTACAATTATCAAAATCAACATTTTCACCAAGAAGTGCAACACTTGTTTTTTCGGCTTCATTAGAATCATAGCTGTCAAACATTTCATCAAGAGTTACAGCAAGACCTTTGTTCCCAGTGTATTTTCTACGTTTTCGACACTCGTTTGCAAAATGACCAAATCCTTTATACTTAAAGCACTGAGGCATATCCTCGTCATCAGTTTCATCAATATCCCTATTTTTAGGAGGAACACGATTATGAGGTTTGACTGATGCTTTAGGCTTATCTCTGGAGAACCGTTTACTTCTCTTCAACAGAAGGTCCCTAAACTGTCTTGTGATCATCGAGATCGCTTTGTCAAGATCTTCATCTGATGAATCAGTCTCAGAGTGATCATCTTCAGAGATATATACTTTCTTACTTTTATCAGGTAATTTAGTGTCCTTTTGTGCTTTAAACGCAACATCCTTAAATTTGGATGAATGCTCATGATCAAAGATCTTAAGCTTCCCAGCCTGTGTATTTCTGGAGAGATTATCTAGGTTATTTCCCTCTACGATGGAATGCTTCTTAGATTCGTATCTAGATGGCAGCAATCTGAGAATTTTCATCACAATGTCCTTTTCAGGAATAGTCTTACCCAATGTAAAAGATGCATTAACAATTTCAGACACTTTGTGATTAAACTCATCAAATGTTTCTTCATCTTCCATACGAAGGTTTTCCCAATCATAATTAAGGTTTTGAAGCCTAGCTTCCTTTTCACTGGTATTTCCTTCAAATACGGTTTATAAGATATCCCAAGCTTCTTTAGACTTAGTGCAATTTGACACATGGTGCTGAAGATTTGGGGTAATGGCATGTATAATGGCATTCAAACCGTCGGAATTTTTCTTTGCAGCAAGTATCTCGGCAGGACTGTATTCACCAATATCCTTGGGAACGTTTACATCTCCAACTGCCACAACGGGAGTATTATGGCCATTAACAACATATACCCATGATTGAAAATCACGTGCTTGAAGAAAAGCTCACATAAAAATTTTCCACCATAAGTAATTAGAGCCATCGAAGACTGGTGGTACGTTGATAGAGATAGCACCTCTGTCCATAGAGTCAGATCGCTACAAACACAGACTTGTAAGGTCTTGCACGTGTTTGCCTGCTCTGATACCAATTGAAAAAGCGGGGGTATAACAACCACACCCAATATTTCGCTTAGCAATCTGTATGGACAAACTCCAATATACTTTCAAGAGAATCAATAAGACTCAATCTTAATAAAGTATATCAAAGAGTTATATCTCTCTTTCTCGATTCAATTCTTACTCAAGCAAATAGAAAACTGCGAGTCTAATTGAATACAAGAGAAATCACTTGAACGGTACCAAAGACCAATGTTCAAGGATCAATCAATTTCAATCAACAACCAAAGGTCAAATTTTCAATTGACTGATTCAAACGCATAACCTGTGATATTTCAATTATATAAAAAAATATAATGCGGAATAAAAATAACACAGACACCATAATTTTGTTAAAGAGGAAACCGCAAATGCAGAAAAACCCCGGGACCTAGTCCAGATGGAACACCACACTGTATTAAGCCGCTACAGACACTAGCATACTACAAACTAACTTCGGTCTAGACTGTAGTTGAACCCCAATCAATCTCACACTGATTCAAAATACAGTTGCGTTCCTTACGTCTCTGATCCTAGCAGGATACTACGCACTTGATTCCTTTAGCTGATCTCACCCACAACTAAGAGTTGCTACGACCCAAAGTCGAAGACTTTAATAAAAAAATCTGTATCACACAGAAAACTCTACAGAATAAATAAATCTGTCTCCCACAGATAAACCTACAAGTTTTTGTTCCGTCTTTTGATCAATCAAGGTGAACAAGAACTAATTGATAACCCGAACTTATATTCCCGAAGAACAGCCTAGTATTATCAATCACCTCACAATAATCTTAATCGACGCGACGAAAGAAGATATTGTGGAGTCAGAAACGATGAGACGAAGATGTTTGTGACTACTTTTATATCTTGCCTATCGGAGATAAAGATCTCAAGCCAATCGTAACGATTGTACTCAACACGATAGAATCAGCAAGATCAGATCACACAACTATGAGAAAGTAGTATCGGTCTGGCTTCACAATCCCAATGAAGTCGTTAAGTCGTTAACCTGGTTTTTAAGAAGAAACCAAAGGTTAAAGGAGAATGGACTCTAGCTAATACAACTAGTATCACACATGAGGTGTGGGGATTAGGTTTCCCAGTTGCTAGAGTTCTCCCTTATATAGTCTTTCAAATCAGGATTTGCAATCAATGTTAGCTTGGTAACAAAGCATTCAATATTCACTGTTAGATGAAAACCTGATTAGATTCAAGCCAATATCTTTCAACCGTTAGATCGAAAACTTAGCTTGTTACACACAAATGAAATGTATTATTTTGGGTTTATGTAACCGTAACCAAACATGAACATTTGTTGGTTCAACAATAGTTAACCAATGGTTAGCCATATGAGCACTTTCATATCAACCATGTTCTTCTTCACCATAACTAGTTCAAATGACTCAAATGAACTAGTTAGAGAGTTGTTAAATTGCAAGGAAATCTTATGTAACTACACAAGATACAATCGAAGCAAAAACGATTTGATTCACTCGAATCGGTTCATGAACTATATAGACACGGTTTGCATTTAGCATTCCTTAGTTAATATGAATAAGTTCACAACCAATCGTTTTTAGATATAACCAACTCAAGTTCGCAAACTTAAGTTCCCGGAAGGATTTCACAAACTCCAGCAGATATTCTCGGGTCGAGAACTTCCGCCTGTTCGCGGACTGAGTTCGCGGACTTAGATCACGCCACTATTCCGGTTCTCTTGATCAACAAAGTTCGCAAACTTCGGTTCAAGGAAAAAGGACTTATACATATATGTGTTACCACACAATGCTTGTATCCATCATTGGTTATATAATCTAAACTCTCATTTCAATCATTGAAACATTCTCAGAGGACGTTATATAGTTGTTATTCACAAACCATTTTTCGTCAGAGAAATTTTCAAAGTGATTAAAACATATCATGACTTTCGTCACTAGGTAAAGATGGACTTGGCCAAAGCAAAAGCTTACCAACACATATTTCGAGAAATAGATAGGCGAGATAAACTCGACTCGAAATAGCAAATGTGTATAATCAAAGTCTATATAGTAAAACGAATTTTGTCTCAAAATAGGAGATAAAGTGGATAGACTTTTGAGTGATAGGTAAGTTCAAGTCTCCACATACCTTTTAGTTGATGAAGATCCACCAGTTCCTTGAGTATTCCTTCGTCTTGTATGGTGATCGCCATGGAGTTCTTGAGCTCAACTACACTTTCTATCCTAGTCCGAGACTTAGCTATAGTAGACTAGAAATCAAGACTTATAGTTTTGATCACTAACATTGACAAACATGCTTGAGATATGAACGCATACGAGTTCGACCGAGCAATGCTCTAATAATAAGTACCAACTGATACAACTTTCTCACAAATTTTAGATACCCCGAGAACCTGCTCATCAGTATTTTCTCCATCAACCTCAGCATCACAAAATACAGCTAAGGATCGGCCTTCTGAATCAACCACTCTTTGAACCGGGAGGGAATATACATTTTTTCCAAGAAGATCCGTCTTTGAGGGATCAATAAGCCTAGCATCACTACCATATCTCTTAATTTCGACTTGAGAGGTATACAAACTCCCTAAGATGTTAGGTATTCCGAAGGCATTTTCGAAATTAATTTTTCCTTGTCAGGCCATTTAAGATATTTGTCTTTCAAATTACATTCGATCATCATAACATAAAAATTATACAAGTTCTCGTTAACAATATATTTAGGAACACCAAGTTTACTTGAAAGTTATAGAAGATGCTCCATTATCCAATGCTCAAACACCCATAGCCACATGTTTATCCACGTGGTAATCTCGACCTTTCCTAGTCAAGTCTACTAATTCGGATATAAAGTAAAGTTTGCTTTTTAATTCTAAATTCTTTCAGAAATTTATCTTCAAGCAAGTCTTTCAAAGTCTGATACCAACGGGATTGAGAGATTTAAAAATATATTTTTCAATTATTGCATAAATACAAAAAATTAACACAGGTGAAATATATTAGATTGTATATGCAAATAAAAACAACTACGTACGTAATGGTAGCAAATAAGAAGATTTGTTCTTATAAATATCATTTGATACTAGTATCTAATAGCAAATAAGAAGATTTGTTCTTATAAATATCATTTGATACTAGTATCTAACGACAAGAAAAAATCTATTTTGTGATATATGTGAATCACATTTGTCACATATAATATATAGTATAACTCACATCATGTTATGTGTCGAATTGTCAATATTATATCATATATGTAATTGTATAAGCTTCATATCTTTTAATTTGATGGGATAATTTTACCGGAGAAATAATGTTTTATTTCTTAAAATATATCGTGTTAAAACTATTAAAAAATTGAATGGGTGGTAAAAATTATGAAATACAACTTCTATTTGTTTCTTCAAGAAACACCACCACCTTACAAGTTCTTCAAATACTTCCCGGACAATCTTTTGAACTTTCAGAATTCTTCCATTAAACATCAAATATTTTTGGTTAGTCATGTTTGATATCAGATAATACGGCACCATAAGCCAATCCAGTAGAGGGTATCTTTTTTTTCTGGCAATAATTTCTCTTAAACCATTTTTGTCAGAGATATTAGATATCCACCAAACCTCCTCTTCGGTCTTCTTTCCACTAACCTCTTGATGACAGTGTACATCAATAAATTTGCCTTTGGAATCAACCATTCCTTGAACCGGGAGAGTATATAAATCACATCCAAAACGTTTGAATTGTTGATTGATTAGTTGATCATAATCTTTGCTTTTTCTTTTTGATATAATCGGAGGTGATTAGTATACAAAGTTCATGTAATGTTGGGTATGCCAGAAGCTTCTTGAAACTCATTCTTAATTCTAGCCCGATTTTGAGTTTCAGACCATCCAAGGAATTTTTATTTCAATATGTCTTCAATTTCCTTGTACACCTCTAAAGAGTATCTAAGAAAAGTTTGGGAAGGTATACCAAACTTGCTCATGCTACAACGGTAAAACTTTGCTCATACTAGTTCATCCATAGGGTAATTAGGATTTTTTATCTTATAGCGACCGTCTAACAATTGACAAAAAAATTCAAAAGTTTCCTTTAAAATTATAAATTCATTCCTAAATTCTTCTCCAGACGAGTTTTTCATTTTCAAAAACCAATCTATATTCTTATACTCCCCTGTTGTCTTTCTTTTCTTAGATTGACTAACATTTGAAATGCTTGAATCACCACCGTATCACAGTATCAAAATTAACAACTACGAACCGGATAAGTGAACACATACAAAATTAATTGATTCACCAGTAAACTTGTCCCGGAACAAAACAAAACTCAAATTTGATTTTCTTCAGCGAAAACCATGCAATAAATTATACATCACTAATCAAACATTAAACAAATCCGATATAACTCAGAATTAAGTCAACGAAGATCTAATTCAGTTCATACTAGTACATCTTGAACAAAACTTAATTAAGGAATGACAAAAAAAATCCTAAGTTAATAAACTAAAACCTATATACTAGGAAGTAGGCTCAGGCACCAAGTATTCTAACATTTAGATAAAAAAATAAATATATAAATAAACACAAACACAAAACATTTCCTTAATCAGCATTGAAATTACCACCAAAAACTTCAATCCTGATCCAATAATTAGTTTCTCGAGTATCGATAAACAAGAAATTGAAGGTAAGACAGGATAATATTGTGGAGGTTGAAGTAATTCTAGGCATCAGAAGTATATGAAATCCATATTTTAGAGACGAATCCCTTGCTACAGGGATTTATGACTCATCAACAAACTTCTTCAAAGCATAAATATGTAATGGCAATATTAAAGAAACTCAGCTGACCTTTCAATATTCGACTATATTTCATCATTTATACTGTGCAACTCAGTATCCACTTCTTTATAGTTTCGATAATGGTTGGATAACTCCTACATGGATTGACCATTAGTATAGAGAAATAATGTCTTCAAGATGTCAGTGGTGCTGGTAGCAATTTTCCCCTTCAGGTGTTCCCTGAATATATACAAAATAAACATTCAAAAATGATACGGTACTACTGCTATCATGCACCTTGTTCTCGAATGAACATAATGCTCCTAGATATATTATCGACTAGTATAGAGTGACTTGTAAATAAATTCTAGTGCTACATTCATCAACTGAGATCACTGGTGGGCCCGGGAAAGCGTATAAAATTGAAGCGAAATGAAAACGCGGGCCTACAGTAATACCGCAAGTGCACGGTCGTCAGTTGTAGCTCGTGCAAGTACGGGTCGATCCACAGAGACTGGGTGTGTTTGGAGTTCTCTAGCTATTTTGGGCTCTAATTTGTTGTTGGTTAACTATGAAGCCTTTTGGGCTTTGGGCTTAGGGTACCTTTGGATTATAGGCTTGTTTGATAATGAAGTGAACTGAGCTTGGGCTCAGTTGGTCTTGAAGTGCACTAGGCTTGGCCCTTTAAGTGCACTGGGCTTTTAATTGAGTTTGGGTTTTGACCTTATTCCCTAAGAATGAACTGGGCTTTATTGAACTGGGTTTGGAGCAGTAGCAGCAAACAAGGCTGGGCCTGGCAGGAGCACAACAAGGCTGGAGAAGTGAAGGCAACAGGAGCTGGGAGGAAGGAAAGCAGCAGCAGCAGCAGGGTTGCAGGGCAGTGGCCAAGGCAGCTGAGTAGCAAGGCAAGGAGAAAAGAAGAGATGGCAGTGAAGTAATGGTGGCACTAAGCCAAGAACAGTGAAAATTGATATAGGAAAAATGGACAGTGGAAAATGAAGAAAAACAGTGGCCAATGGCCAAAGGCAGTGATGGTATGGCAGTGACAGTGACAAAAGAAAGGCAATGGCCAAGGGCCAAAGGCAAAGGAAGAACAGGGCACAAAACAGTTATGAAAGGCCAAGAGTGAAGAAAGAACAAGATACAAAAAAATGAAAGGCAAAGTTGGGAGCCTAGGCATACAACTAGAGTGGGAAGAGAACTAGTTTGCTCACAGTCACTAGTGAGCACTAGTTTCTCCCCACTTCTCAATCAATCCAATGCTTCAAAGGCTTTAGCCTAACATTCACACAAAACAGTAAACATCACAACTAGGTTATGAATCCACCTTGTGACCTAGCCAGATGGTGTAATTCTATGTTAAATCCCTGTCCCTAATGGAGCTAGGTGAAGGTTCAAGCCTGCCTATGTTCCAGGGCATACATAAATGGAATGGAAGGAGAAGAAGCTTGCTAATGAACACTAAATTCCTCCATTTCTCAATCAGCTCAATTTACATGAATTATAACCTATCATTCCACCACTAACAGTGACTTAAGGCATCATCTCAGCCTACCTATACACATACACATGAAGCTCACATAACAGCAACAACAACAAAACAATTACTAAACAGAGCATTGAACTGAACATAAACAAACACAGAAGACATAAAACAAAAACATGAACTGAATTGAAACACAAAAACAGCAACTGAATTGAAACTGAATAAGAGTAATGGAATAAACATAAAAATAGTTGAAAATTAAACACTAACCCTTGAGACACTGGCTATTCCAGTGCTCTTGGGTGACACACTGGCTAACCCAGGCATCCCCTTCTCTCTACACATCAGTTGCCTTTTATAGTTTTACAAAATATCCCCAAATTTCGAAACCCTAACTTGCAAACCCTAATTTTTGAATTGAAAAGTCCACTCACCTAATCCCTGAATTGATGTCGACCCATGCCTATTCTCTCTTCTCTGCTCCTCTCCATGTCTTCAATTGCGTCTTATAGCCTCACCTAATTTATTGATTTATCACCTAGGGTTTCAGTGGTGAAAAATCAATGAGTTAGATGGCTATAGAGGTAGGGGAGGTAGCTACGGCGTGTAGGTGGTGTTTGGTGACAGTGGAGGAAGTGGCGATGGCAGGGTGGCAGTGGACATGGAAGAGAGGCAGGAGCAGAGCTCGACTGCAACTGTCGGGGGAAGAAGAGAGTTTTTGGGGAAAAAAGATTTGGGGAAGAAGAACTTGTTTGGGTGAAGTCGATGGTTTTGGATGCTAGAGTGTGAAGCGGGTGTAGCGAACTTTGATGAACAGTAAGTAAAGAGCGTTGGATGATCCCATATAGATTGAATCGAACGTCTACGATGGAGAGGTATGTAGCGACCGTTGGATTATGAGATACAACAAAACTGACGGCTTCAGATGGAGTTAGGTACTATGGTGTTTGACAGGAGCTTCGGATTTTGATGCACAATGATGAGGAGACCGTTGGATGACAAGATGGATCCAATCTGACGGCTCTCATGGAAATGGGTATGGATAATGGAAATGGATTTGGGTAAGGGTTTCGGGCCTTGGGTATGCCAAGCCCATATCTTCTTTAAGAACAATTCTTCCTCTTCAAGCCCACTTCTCGTTGATCCGGCTCTTGCAAACATCATTCTTCGCTTCCTCCTAGCGGGAGTCTTTGCCGTTCCTTTGCTCTTTTCGCTCCGTGAGATAACCATGCTTTATTTAGTACCTAAAAATGCAAAATTAATTAATAAAAAGATTTATTCTTGAAAACAATGAAAATACAGAATATGGGTTAAAAATGGAGAATTAGAGCACAAAAGATGAGTTAAATGCCAAGAAAAATATATATAAATATGCACTTTTTAGCACTCATCAATCACTATTACTATTGAACCTAACATTATCTTATACATATTCTCCACTGTGGTGATGTTTATATGGATTGTAACACACGACATCCATTTGAGGGGAGAGTAAAGCCACAAGTAAAATAAGAAAATAACAAATATGTGTACCACATGATATATGGCTTGTATTCCCACTATTTCGCATGGTTTTCACCCACTTCCAGCAGATCTCTTTGTTATCATAGAAACAAACTCCTCATAATCGTACCCACCATCCTAATACATAAACATCATATAACATGAATGAAGGCTCGCATGAAATGAAAAATGAAAAATAATCAAGCCTAATTAATAAAATAAACATTAATATTAGTTGTATTAAACGACTTTTCCTCTTATACTATCATTCACATGCAAATGCATTCATGCACATGCAATACAATTTTAAAAAATATAAAAAAATAAAAAAAAAATATTTTTTTTTATAAATATCACACTTATTTATAAATGATGTTATTCAATTGTTTGTTTTAATATTTGTGAAACCAAAACATTAAACTACACTATTACCTTTTCTTGTTCTTTTCTCACATGATTCCAAACATGCTACACTGGTCACATGTTAGATTTAGATCATAAAGGAAGATAATATGGCGGAAGAGGTCATAATCGTGTGCTCTGCACGTTCCTATGCGATTTAATGCCAAGGAGTTTAGGAGAGCCTTGATAGATACTAAAGCCTCATTGAATTTCATTCCTCTTAAGGTTTTAACTAAGTTGGATTGTCTCAAGACTTAGTTTTTCATTAACCAACTGGATATCACATGATACTTGGACGTCCGTGGCTCTATAAAACAAAGTGATACCCTATAGTTATCTTCAGTAGATAAAGGCGGTATGCGAAGGAAAGATTATTCGCATCGCAGTTTCAGCATCATCATATCCGTTTGTGTGTGATGCCACCTTCTCTTATTTAAGGGATAATAATTCTGGACCTCCTATCAAGATCTACATCATGGCTTTACCCAAATGGCATCAATTTATGAGTTCGATAGCCTACCATCCCCAATACCATGAGTGGAGAATAATAAGATGGTCACACTGAAAAAAGCTCTGGCGTCCCAGATTCAAATTCCAAAACGGGAGGGAACTTCCTGCAAAAATATGGCGCTAAGGGTAGAATTTTTATCTTCATGTTAATTAGCAAGTGAACATGACCGACATTCAGTCTCCTTATTGAATATACGTCAAGGTTAAGTGAGTGAAGCATAACAAACTCCGCAACAGACTCTACAAGCGGAAGACGTCATGATATGGATAATACTACGTTTTCTCACGAGCATATGTCTCAAGATATCATTTTTACATGTTTTCTAGTTAATCAGGGTTTGAGTAATATTAGTAGATTTTCTTTAGAAAATATAACCCTTCCGTTCAAATAAATTGTATGCAAACCGTATTGCGTTCAAGCATAAAAACATTTCAAGTTCTATATTTGTTTGAGCATTGCTCAGTCTTGTTGTCAATGTTAGATGCACATAAATATATCTTGATTTCTAATATACTAAAGTCAAGTCTCCGACTAGGATTAGAATATGAGTATCAGAAATCACTGAATACTCTAAAAGATTGAAGACTGAAGAACAAACAAAGAAATCAACGAGGACTTCATCAACTAAGGTATGTGAATACTTATTCCGTTTGGAACTCGTGTTTAATTCTACCTTTCTAATATATCAAAACAATTGCTCATTCTATGGAACAATTCCTATGACGGTAAATATATATTAATGTATATACTCGAGGATATTTGAGCCCAAGACTTTTGTGAGAATGACCTTTATTCCTGGAAAAGTCCTTATGTTAGAGTGAATGAGCATAGCAGTTCAATGAGCCAAGAATCACTCAATTCCAAGTTATAACGAAGAATTTAAAGCAACACTTATTATATGTTCCAGTTCGTGAATATGAAACAGTCCACGAACTGTTTGTAATGGTTCACGGACTAAACCTCCCAAAATGTGATTAAATGCCTTTTCTAGTCAAGTTTTTGATGTTTCCTCTTTTACGAAAGATGATTATTCTTCCACACTTAATTGATTGCCATATTAAAGTTTGTGTGATTTTTAAACTCTTTCCTAAATTTAACTGTAATTTATTTATAAAAATACAATTAATACTAAAGTTGGAACTTAAGAAAGACTTTCAAAATAACGAGACTCTTGAAAAAGGAAAAATGGCTCATGAACTTGCTTAGGATTCAAGCAACTATTAATTATAAATAAAAGGTTCATGTAAGCTACACAGTCATCCCTTAGAAAATCTGTGTATGCTTCATAAGCTTTTTTTCCACTACTTTTGTTCTTCAAGAACAAGAGTGAAACAATAAGACTTTGCTTGGGGATCGCGAAGCATAAGTTGGTAATAATCTTCTTAGATAGTTATGGAACTTGTATCTGGTTTAATTCAATAACCTTTGTCTATTCTAAGGTCCTTCTCTTCTGATATAAGGCCATTCAAGGATCGTTGATCATAAACCCTAGATTTGATAGATTTCAATCTAAGATCGTATGTTGACACTAGTTGGTCGAAATCTGGATTAGAAAGAAAACTTCATATAAGGTGTCTCATAAATTCCTTAAGAAGTTTTACAATATATTTTTAGATTTATTCTAGTTGTTCTTGTTGTAGAATAGATTAGGTATCTCTACAAGTTTTGAAGAGTACTATAAACCCTAGTTCTACAAGTTTGCTTTGATATTACTTTTTATCTAGTAATTATTCAAAACAAACACAAGATTTCCCAAGCCTTGATTAACATCTAAATGGAAATCAAACATGTGTTTTGTGAAATCAAAATATCAAAAAGTCTTCACTTAAGCCGAAGCAATTTTGAGGATGTAAATGACGTCAACTCAGGGAATCAATTGCTTAGACCCTTGCGAGGTTCAAGAGACATAAGGAGCACGACAGTAGATGAATTTCTTATAGGATGAATTTGGTCTCAACTACATTCTAGTCTGAAGTCTGATAGTAGGCTAATGTCAGTAACGGCTTAATACGGTTCGGTGTTCAAATCTGGATGAGGTCCCGAGGTTTTTCTTTAGGTTTAGTTTTCCCCATTAACAAAATTTATCTACGTCTTGCTTTACTTTTTACTTCTGCATTATATTGTGCTTTATATAATTAAAGTAAAGGCAAGTGATTTGATAATCAACCTAGATAGTTTTGAACTAAAACTGTATACAACCTACAAGACTTGTGCTTATGAATTCGTATCTTGAAATAGAGATTGAAGACTAGGCTAATCTTGGATATTGATTTTTGATATCGTCCAAGAGTTCTTGTATACAATCAAGTTCACGGATCTTTGATCTAAACTGCTGATTGTACAAGAAAGATAAACCTTGTATATAATCATATACAATGATCTTTTCTGAAGATCTACTTGTTGATAGTATCAGACTTTTTCTTATAGGTCCAAACGAAAAAGTTAGTGGTGTACTTAGTACCCTCTCGTTTTCAAGATTTAAAACCTAAAGCAAACTACTAATATTCATTATCCTATGAAGACTTTCACAAAACCAAAACTCTAAAGAAAACTGTCCAGGATGAGTCTTCACCCATTTACTAGTACTTCCTTTTTGATCTCCAATGCCTTGTTCCTTGCATCTAGAGTACGAGCCGGATCCTTCATGCGTTCTTCTTCATAATCTATGAAGGCTTCTTCCTGCTTTAGTGCTTTTGGCGAAGGATGATAGTCCGCATCTCACTTTATTGAATTAGCTTTGAGGGAATTAAACCAACGGCAAAGCCACTCCAATCTAAATCGAAGGTTCTCACAAGTAATCACAAGGGTTTCGAAATACGTGAGGTTGACACCGGTGATCTGATCCAAGGACATCTCTTTGCTGGCATGAAGTGTCATTAACTAGTCACCTGTAACCATTAGCAAATCGTTCGCATATGGTAGTATACAAGGGAGCTAAATTGGTTGGAACATTAAACGTCCCCACATGCACGTGCCTAGGGATGAAATCTGGTGCAAATCCAATGAAGCCAGCCCCTGTGACAGTCTACTCATAGGAGGCGTCAGTCTCGACTCCCGCAGATGACGTCTCAGCGTGCAAGCGAGGTATACCTATGAACTGTTCAACACTCAGACGATATGATCGAGACCTATACTGGCGTCATACACCCTCCCTTGGGTAGAAACCGTGCTCACAGTAAGGGCCTACAAGGAAAAGACAACCAAAATAAGTTGGAGAACCAAAGGCAAAAAATTTAACTCATACAAAGAAAATAAAAAAGCAAAACTGTTCTTTCTACAAAGATCACTTTCTTTGATTTTTGAGAGTTTACGTAGTGGTGAATCTTGTGTTTTGATGGATAATTTTTCGTGTTTCGATCGTCGATCGTCGATTTTCAATTTTTATTATTGTTTTAGGTTTTGTCGTAAAGCAAGTTAGAGAGTTTGTTTAGATGATAATAAAATAAAACATGAAGTTAGGAAGAGTGAGTGCGGTCGGGTGTTAAAAAGCGGCAACCATTACGATGAGTTAATTTGGCATGTTGGCAAATTTTAATTGATTTTTTTTATAAAAAAGTACTTTATTGATAAGAAATTAAGGAATAGAAACATTCAGTTCATCTCTTATTAGATTTTTGCCATACACGATATACTGAAGACCATGATTGATTGATTCTACTTATTTTAGCTCTTTTTATTAGAGAGTTTTGCTACTTTATTGGACTTTCTATGCACAAAGGTGCACTTCCAAGACTGAAAACCAAGAAGTTTGTTTGTCCACCTAACTAGTACTGCCATTGATTGCCTTTGCTGCATTAAGGCAATCTCCTTCCAATTAAAGCTTTTCTACTACAGATTCTTAAGCCATCGTGATAATTTCCAAGGCTGCCAAAGCTTCCATCTGCTCCTCATCTAGTTCGACCCTTGTACTTGATATTGCTCCCTTGCAGTGCCCTGCATCAGAAATTAAAGTCAGTCTAGTTCCCTTATCATAATCTGTGATTACGCATGACCAAAGCGATCTGGGCCGGCCCAAAAAAAAAGACCAAAATGTTGTTTTCCAATTCATTCTCGGGCGGGCCTATGCCAAATTTCTCCATCGTCCTAACATGGCTTGAAGAGTTGAAGTTTATCGAGTTTGGTGTCAATCACCCATCTTTACAGTTTTGAAGTTTCCAAGATGTAAAGGCGACAGACTTGCATCTCTACCCTTAACGTGTCTATCTTTTTCTACTACGACAGATTTCATCGCATTAAAAGCATTGCGTGCGGGACCGGAAGGCGCCATAGTTATGCATCTATCTTTTCCTTTTAATTTACCGGTGACCAAAAATCTGTCAAATTGCATAAAGATAGGTCAACAAAGTGGGCCTAGCTAAGCAAGTGGTATAAACAAGAATAAATATACAGTGCAAGTCGTTTCCTCATGGTTGTCATCAAATCATATAGCGTCCTTTACGTGTCAAACAGGTTCAACTACTAAGAGACGGTTTTCTTGACCGCCCCAAAGCCATCAAAAGGAAAACACCAAAACAAAATTCAAAAGGCCGACGATTATCTTTTCTTTCCTTCTTTTATATCCTTGTATATTTGTTTTCATGGTCCAACAAATTTTGTTGGAATAGAATCACATCGCATGCACGGCATCCTGGAGTTTTACTTTTAGGGTCCACAAATCTTGTGCAATCTTTCCGCAGCAAACTAGTTTTCAAAGAGTTCCTGGTCTTTAAAGCCATTAACCACGCATGTCCAGGTGAACGATTCAAAACGAACTGGTATTAAAGATCAACTTGTCTATGTATATTTGATGATACGGAATTGTAAGAAAAAAAAACTTCATTATTTAACAGTAGTAAAAAAAAAAGAACGAAAATACAGAATTTTTTGAATTCTTCACTCCAGATAATGAACATGTATAATTTTCCCCCTCTTTTTTTAACACCAACAAAAAAATGCGAACAGACAAAACAAGATTAATAACTGCAATTTCAAATTAATCTAACGCTGCCAACTAGTATTGAACTGCTAGTAAATTTATATGGTAAATTAATCAGTACTGTTGTTAGTATTGCTGGCAGTATTGCAACTGCTGCTGTTGTTATTCATTGTTTGTTGGCCACCACCACTCATTATGGAGGAGATTGCCGCAGCTAGAGCAGCGGTGAAGTTCGGATCAGCTGTGATTGCAGCCGTGGCGGCGCTCACAGTGTCCGCTAATGAGTTTGGCTGAGCTTGTTGTTGTTGTTGTCGTGGCGGAGATTGGTGGTTATTGCTACGATGTGCTTGATCGCCATTTTGTGATGACATTTGAAGACCAGAAAATTTTGATTGATTATAAGGAGATTGCCCGAATAACTGTGGAAGCTGCGGTTGCGCCGTTGGTTGAGATCCAAACCCTTGGGACGGCGATTGGTTCATGAACGGGACATGAAATTGTGTTGTCGGTCTTTGAAATTGCAAGGGATTATTAGGTGACTGGGTAAGGTCCAATGTAACAGTAGGGAATGGAGCAGAGGCTGATATTGTCGCCATACTTGATGAACAAGGAAGTAATGTCCTTGTTAAGAAATTCGAATTCATTAAACCATCAGCACTCGACATCGATCCTGATAACAGCATAGTTGCGGCTGTTGATGTGGTCGATGCCATTGCCATTGCTGCTGGTGGAAGTGGATGATTGTGAGTTCCTTCATATGTCGTTATCAATATTGTTCTATCCTCAGCGCATCTTTGCACCTATAGAAACGACATTCATATTAGTTTTGAGCTGATTTTGAATAACAAAATGAAACACCCTTACGAGCTGAATGCAACACATTTTCAAGACTACGAGAAACTTACTTGTTTACGAACTGGACATGCTGCAGCCATGGTACATCTATAATAAGCTCGAGGACAAGGGTTTCCTTTGGCCATCTTCTGCCCATATTTTCGCCATTGACATCCATCTGTAATCTGTTGAAGTAAACCCACATATTCTGTTAATATATTTATATCGTACGAGGAGAATGATTTGGAATTTGTACATTATAAAAGTGGTTGGTACTAGTTACGTACCATAGGTGCTTCAGATCGAGCTCGAACTGAAACTCGAGGTTTCCTCATAGTAGCTTCCATAGGTTGCTGCTGTTGTTGCGACTCGACATTCAATTTAGGGATTTTATTAGGAACCCAACCTTGAGATGGATGGTCCTCGAGACTTTCCTCGTTATCCCTACTGCTACCAAGTTCGCTCTTTTCCTGATGATCAAACAGTACCATTTCTTTCTTTTGCAATGACGACTCCTCTAGGCTCGTATTTATTGGTGTTCGTGATCGATCACGACTTTTTCCTTCAGAAGATGAATGTGAAAGTTCATCCACTTCGGTGTTTGTTGTTGCAAGACCTAGATCCATGAATTGCCTTGGAATCATTTCATTTACTCTATTTTCTTCGTGTTTTGCAACATTAACCATCTAAAAACACACGCCCACATAATTACAATCAGTATAACTTCACTCGATCATTTCTTCTGATCTTAATACTCATATTAGTACTAAAATAAGATTTTTTAGCAATTAAATACCTCGTGATCTTGAGAAGTTTCAATTTTAGGGCTTTTTTGTTGCATCAACACTACGAGTTGCATCTGTAACGTATTGTAGTTGTTGGTAACCTGACTAAGCATTCCTTTCAATTTTTGATTTTCAGAATTCATTCGGTTAAGATCTTGTTGCAGCGCTTCCAGCTGAAATGTTTTCATTAAAAAATTAATCATTTAATTAATACATAATTTAATATTTACCAGTACAATTAAGCATGTAATTCAGCCAATCATATATAGACTCATAAATAAACGATAATCCTCAGTGAATTTTTAATTAATTACCTCGTTCTTGCTACGCTTATCATCAGCATTAGGCGATATACCGTCATCATCGACAGTTGATTGATCACTCAACGTATTTGCAGTTAGAAGATTTAAACCAGTCTGCAATATACATACGTATACAATTCGGTGTCATTTACAGTACAAAATAATGATCGAACTTCAACAGGATAAACTACGGCGTAAAAAACAGAAAACAAACTAAGTAGTCTTTTTTTTTTGCTCCATAAACTTGGGAAATAAGAAAAGTGTTCTTACATTAACGTCGTGGCTGAACCTTGAAGAAGATCCACCGTGGGAATCCTCCTTCTTGATCATCATATCCTTAGCGCCCTTGTTCTGATCATATTCTCTGACACGATTTTTATCAGATGAAAAGAAATCCATTTCATCAACAACAGCTCGTTTTTCATGTTGTTGATGATGATCATTTGAGTTAATAAGGTTCATCGTAAACCCAGAACCGTGGAAATTAGTTGCAGTAGTATCCATGAATGAAGGAGGTTTGCTTGGAAAGAAATTACGAAACGGATCAGAATTATATGCAATTTCTCCACCAGCTAATCTGTTCATGAGTTATTAGCTAGCTAGATCCGAAGTATAGAATTCAACGACTTTGGATTTTTTACAAACAACAAGAAGAGAACAGTGTAGTAAATAAAGAGAGAAAGTGAGACTAGGAGAGGAGAGAAGGAGAGAGGGTGTAAAGTCTGAAGTATTCTAAACTGGTGCAATAGAATCGGCAATAAAAAGGCTTCGGGTTTGAAGACCAAACAAACAAGAAAGAAGAAAAACCAGTTAAAAGAAACTAGAAAGAAGAAGAAGTATTAATAATGACGTAAGATTATGCGTCAAGAGGACAACTGGCAAGTAGGACCCACGAATATGAACTCGAGTTGTTTGTTTCGGATTGGTTGGGTGTTCAGTTTCGTCTTCGTTTCGTCAAAAATGGCATTGACTCGTTCTCTCTAATAATAGGATCTCCCACCGTCTACAATTCTTTCTTTTTTGTTTTGAGTTTGAGTTTTGGTTTTGATCTTCTTCTTCCTATTTGCCCGGCGGGTTGCACGTGAGTTAAAAGAGGAGAGAGAGGACTAATAAAACCTAGTCTAGTCTACGGATTTGGAGGTGTTGGGGGACCCGTTGATTTTGCCCTTTATCTTTGACTAACAAGACCACTATATTAACACATCCACGTTTCGTTTTCTGATGAGATCAAATTTGGTATCAAGAAAAGTTGACTCTTTTCCGAACCTTTGTGGACCCAAAATTTTTTTTTAAACAAAACAAATTACTATTACACTAAAAATATTTTATTTTTAAGAGCGGGGCATACTAAAACTAACTGGAATTGGGTAATAAAATAAATCAGGGTCATTACAGCGTCTATAATGGACGAACAAAAGACCGAGCAAAATTAAATTTGGTAAAAAAAACCGATCACGGCGAAGCTGAGTATAACCAAATATGAACGAGTTTCTTAGGATTTGGGAGCGTATTTGATAAGAAATTCGGAACAAAATTATATTTGGTCGTGCGGAGATTAAGAATTCGTCTGGAATAGGCGTTGGTATAATAACCATCTGGAGTAGGACGGAGATTAAGAGTGTGCCTGATGGTGGAGCGAAGATATTAAGTTCGCCTAACCAACTACACTAGCATCAGGCGTAACTATAATGTTCTTCTGATCACCAACCCTTACCAATTACGCCACCATTAGGCGAAGGTAAAATGTTCTCCCCACACCAAGCGCAAATATAATGTTCACCCCACGCCAAGCGTAAGTATAATGTGCGCCTGACTAGATTTAGTATTTTTCCCACTGCGCTTCACGTCTAAAAATACCAGACCTTTTTGGTTTTTAGTTTGGTTTTAGTTTTTAGTTTGCTTTCATGATTGTGGACGCTCTTAGGAAGTAAAATTCAAATCCCACAACCATATATTTTTCATAATAACAAAATATTCCGATTAATAAACACTAATTTATTTAATTAGTAAGTAAATATAATTAGATTAAATTAATTAAGTAAATATTTTGATTATTGTTTTTGTTAGATTTAACTTATGAATCTTATTGGAATTTGTTTTTTTAGAAAAAAATATGGCTTCCGAGGTCTTGTAAGGAAAATAAATTACTTTAGTCAAATACCTCTTAAAATGGAATTGGAGAAGGTTTGTTGGTTCAATTCGTCAAACGATTGCAGGAATTCAGACTTATCAGAATTCAATCCATGAAAAGTCTGCATGCTCGCTGAAACAAAGCACGCCGACTAAGTACTTTCATGATTCAGTCCATGAAAACTCGGCATGCTCGACTGAAATAAACCATGCCGACCAAATTTAATCTGCATGCTCGACTAAAACAAAACATGCCGACCAAACATTGTTTTTTTGCATTTACAGTCGCCATGGTTGAAAGTGCAACACACTGACGATTGTCTATTAGTCGTCATATCATTTTTACGAAATCATGACGACCACTAACAAAATTGGACACATGAAAACTTGCTTTCTGGGAGTTATTAATCGTCATGGTTTAGCTTTTCAAAACGTGACGACTATTCATACTACATCACTAGTCGTTAAGATTTAAGTATAAAGACCATGACTACCCTGTGATTGTTATTTTCAAAAATGAAAAGTCCTCATGATACTCATCCCATGAACATGGCGACCAAAGATAAGCATGAAAAGTCGTCATAGTAGTTGAAGAGATACCATGACGACCATAAAACTGCAATTCAACAATTCAATTTTTCTGATCTAATTTGCCATTCAAAATAAAGTAATCGATTAAGTTTATGACATCAATTATTATTTCATTCTCTCA
This sequence comes from Papaver somniferum, assembly GCF_003573695.1. NCBI lineage: Eukaryota > Viridiplantae > Streptophyta > Magnoliopsida > Ranunculales > Papaveraceae > Papaver > Papaver somniferum. The sequence continues at coordinate 144,076,731 of NC_039358.1, forward strand.
ATGAGTTTTTCGTTTAAAAATGTTGAAATATAAAGAAGGAAAAAGGAATTGATCATTAGGTTGATGAAGAGGGAGAAGGAAACGAATAATATTTGGGTCTAAAACCAAAAGAGAACTATTTTTATTTTTATTAAGGGAAATGTAATCAGGTGACTTTATACAAATTAGACTCCCCTAAGCATACTATTTTAGTTGCGCACAAAATCTGTTTTCCCCCAATAAATCTGGGGTGTACCTCAAATAAACGAGTTTTTTTTAGAAAACAATTATTATGTATTACACTAAAATTTTGGTTTGTCATTTCGTTTAGTTTTTAAAGACCCCGGAATATTCAAATTATGCATCTACATTACGATATATGCTTAAGAAAACAAAAAACACAAAAAAGAAAATTCTAAACTACATTTTTACTGGACTGTAGAGTTGGGAAGTTGACAAATAAAACTATTTTTGTTTTATTTTTCATCATTAGAACAAAATGTATTGATAAAAAATGGTATAAAAATTTATACCACCGGAAGCATAGTAAGGAGAAAAACTAACGAATAAAAACTTGTACCATAATAAGGAAGAAAACTAAGCAAGCTGAGTCATGAAGGAAAACAAAAAGACTAGAGAGAGTTTAAAGTAGATAGAAATTCGGTACATATCGACCGATAAGAGACCTCTTGGAACTGAAAAAACTAAGTGCTTAAGAATACGACTAGCTAGTGTTTCACCTTTAAGATCAGATCATCAATACCATTATCTTAACTTTGAAAAATCCGAGTTTTTACCGTATAACAAAGAATGAGAGAAGATTTTATAGCTGACTTAAATCCTTATACCAACGTCAAATTTTTGTGTAGGTGTAGATAATCCACCGGGCTAGGTGGCAAGATCCTAAGCTGTGATACACCAAAGAACAAAGAGCGGCGAAGCACAAGATAGAACCAAACGGAGCAAAGAGCGAGGTATCACGTGGGTTGGACGTGATGGCCTAATAGTTGTCGGATGTGACGTGACCCTTATCCTCTGACAGGTCGGGCGAACAATCAGAAAGCACTCGGTCAGATGAAGGAAAATGGTCAAACAAAGGAACGAGAAGAAAGAAGGGCGACATCGTGTTAACCAGACGATTAAGACTCGTCCCCGGGTGAAGAACTATCGGTCAAACCAGAAAGTCGGGAGAGCAGTGAAGGTCCGATAGGGAACAACTAAATTGATGTAATGTGACCAACATTGTAATTCTGTTGTATGTCGACCTTGGCCTATAAATATAAGGGCAGGTCGAGAGAGAGAGGAAGGTGAAGAAAGGAGAGAGGAACAAGTCATCATACTTGAGTTGTGAGAGCTTCACCACTTGAGAGGGAGAGAACAACTTGTAATCAAAGAAGAGCAATAATAACATTCATCCTTTCACCCCGTGGACGTAGGTAATCATACCGATTCACGTATATCCTTGTGTCTACATTTGTTGTGTATCTTCACTTTGTGTTAAATCATCTTCTACTTCGTTGGATGTGGTGTGTGGTTTTATGCCACTACATTCTGGCGCCGACTAAGGGGAACGTCTAAGTTCTCCGGATACCTTGACTGCATATGCCGACAGAGACGATACAAAAGCTCCTAAAAACACTTTGCATGTTAGTTGATGTTATGGGATGAACTCTGCTCGGTGAAAGTCTGTATATGATCGTTTGGTTTGAAGTCTGTTGAGATAGTTAAGTTTTCGTTGTTAAGATCGAGTCGTTAGCAAACATTTTCAGTTGGGTCGATCCTGAAAATTCGACTAGTCTTGCTTGTAAGCGAGTCTGTTTTCGTGTCTTAATCTTCGTTTTCATAGTATTTTTCGCACTTATCTTCGTATTTTGATCTTAGTTTTTGTCTTGCGAGTTCAACAGCGGAATACCCATAAACTCCCAAATAACATCTTTGATGTTTGGTTGAAGTTGCTTGAGGTTCCATGTTGGCTGGAACAACAACACGGCGAGATTATTGATCGTCGGTGAAGGAATCCAAGGAATCAAGGGAAGACATCCCATTGTAGTTCCAAGGGAGTGCATAAGTCTTAGTCCAGTTTTTGCCGTGGCGTGCTGACCTCAAAAAAGTAAGAATTTGGACCTTTTACCCACAGAGAACTAGGTGTTAATGATTTGGAGTCTAGGGAATGTAGGACAAATTGTAGTTAATGCAGAGTCGTGGTACTGAAAGCGACGTCGTGCAACTTTGAAAGCGACGTAGCATGATACCCGTCTAAAAGGAGACACTTAGAGTCTGAACAGCGCAAATTGGCGAGGTCAGCATGGCAGAGTAGAGGGAATCGTACTTTTGAAACTGAGTTTTAGTGTCAGACACCTTTTTCTTCTAAAACTGTACGTACTATAGAAACTTTTCAAAAACAGGTCAAAGTAAGGTGTTGTCTATTTTTACTGACGTAGGTAGGGACGACTCTCGGACTAACAACACACTGTGTCCGATGGATAGCATGTCAGGGATGGGAAGAACTCTGAGGAACCGCACGATCTCCAGTAATAGCATGCAAGGAGGAGTAACTGGGACGAGGCGAGGGAGTGACGGGCATTCACCACCAGAGGAATCACGATCTGCTGCAAGGGGTATGCCAACTGTGGACGAGGAGATCGATCTGGGACGAGACGATGACCCATCGCCTCTGGAGCGAATCGCGTGGCCCCCAAGGAGGGATGATCAAATAGATGGACTGACCGCGTCAGACACGGAAGATGATGAGAAAGCATTAATCTTGCACGCTCAGAGACGAAACATCAGACGACAAGCTGAGTAGCAAGAATCCCTCGGGCGAGAGCAAGAACGACTAAGGCGAGTACAACTAGGACGAGAAACAACTATCGGAATCGATCCGGCGACATCGACTCAGATACCCCCCACAGTACCACCTCCACCACCTGTGATGACGACACCACCCCCTTCCCATTTAGGCCATCCAAATGGTCATTCTAGCCATGAGAGTACAGATCCAACACTACTCGCAATTCTAGAAATCCAAAGAAGGAAAGAGGCGGCTTTAAGGGATCTTTAGCAGAGGAACCTAGATCTAGAGTTCGAGAACTATCAGCTACGGAACTTAAGGTCGAGGTCGAGAGGATCTTCTAGCTGAGGGACATCAGAACACCAAGGCCGAATCGGGCAGGTACCACCTGCAGTGGGACCAAGCAATTCCGGTCGATCAGGACCACCCCCAACACCACCTATCGGAAGATACGGTCCACCCGAGGATTCATCGACAGACGACGAAAGGCACGATAGGAATAATCAACAGAGAAACACAAGGTCCGACAATGCGACTGAAGCCAAGCTAAGAGAGTTAGAGGAAAAGATAAGGAAGTTGTCAGGAACCGGCGAAGAAGATAAGCTCGTCGAGGTCATAAGCGAGGCCGAGAGGACCCCTTTCACCAAAGAGATAGAACTAGGGGCCTTCCCACCTAAGTGCACGCTCCCCACCTTCCCATCAAGGTTCGACGACACGGGAGACGTAGTTGAGCATTTGAAGATGTACACAATGTCCCTAATACAATGGAAAAACCATGAGGTGGTAATGTGCAAGTTCTTCCCTGCAAGATTGGAAGGAGAGGCAAGGAAATGGTTCTACAACCTCGCACCAGGAATAGTCGACAGTTATGAGACTCTAGTCGAAGCCTTCCTTGAAACATACATGCACAACAGTAGACCTCGGCCCAGGGTCAACATGTTATTCACCTTGGCCCTACGGTTCAGAGAACCTCTCAGATCATTGACCGATAGATGGAGAAATTTGTGTACAGAAATTGGGAAACTACCAGTCGACCAGCAGATATTCGGGTTCGAAAACGCATTTGGGAGGTCGGATCCCATCTGGATAGCCATGTTTACTGAGAAACCAAAAACATTGAAAGAAATGAGGAAAATACAAGAGCATTTCATCGCCGTAGAAGAAATTTAGGAGGAATCAAGGGATTGGGGAGTGCAAGAGGCTAGTGCGGCGCCCGAGTCGACACCGGTCGATGTTCAACGTCGGCCCGAGAAGAAACCGAGCCCACCTATGCGAGGAAATAGGAAGAAGGAATGGTTAGCTAAAGGAAAGAGGCCGAGGCACGAGGCGAGAACATACACCCCTTTGAATGCTCCATTAGAAGAAATCTTCAAAGAGGTCGAGAAAAGGAGTGACATCATATACCCAGCTTCAAGAGGGATATAGTTCGAGGAGACCAAGGATCACCCAGAGTATTGCCATTATCATCAATATCGAGGCCACTCTACAAATAACTGCCGAGAAATAAAAAACATCGTGCAACATCTTATTCGAGACGGTTACCTGAGATAGTTCGTCCGACACCCGGCCCAGATGACCGCAACGCCCGATGCACCCGTCCACTAGGTAAGGATCGACATATCCACGCAGTTTGTCAACACGATTTCGCATTCGGCCACTCAAGCGTACAATCTGAATCCTGGAATCATGTCTAGAATCCACAAGAGGGATCATAATGGGAAGGAAATTTTCAGTGTAGCAAAAGCTTTGCCGATGGAACCCTGGATGATGCGACCCATCTTTTTCTCGGCTCAGGATGTCCCGATGAACGGCCAAGCTCACAGTGATCCCTTGGTTATCACCCTGCTGATTGAGGAATGGGGGTAAGAAGGATACTAGTGGATAGTGGGAGCTCAGTCGAAGTACTCTTCTACGATACGTTCAAGAGGATGGAGTTGTCAGATGATATACTCGTCCCATCGACATATCGTATCTACGGTTTTAATGGGACCGTGACCATCCCAAAGGGCGAAGTAACCTAAGGGTATCATGGAGGTGGTTACCTAGATACGTTAACACATTTGTGTGGTGATGTCGCCTCGCCCTATGAAGCTATATCGGAGACCATGGATCCGGGAATCAAAGGAGTGGCATCGGCTATCATCAGAGGCTACGATTCCCAACGTACAAGGGGATAGCTGAGGTCGTAGGAGATCACAGGCAGCCCGACAGTGCATGCAGGTCGATGCCCAATAAATGAGGAGCGGCGAGCACGACAAAGGGGAGAGAAGAAAAGGCTAAAGAAGCCAAAGTCGCAGAAGACTGGAAAAGTTATTTCGCAGGCGGATTACGAAACACAAGGAACGACCTTCATAGCAATTAAAGGAGACGCCGATGAAGGAATCAAAACCAAACTTCTCGGCCGTGGAACCTACTCGGGAGATTAATTTGGGAACTATAGAAGAACCAAGGATAGTGAGGATCGGGTCTTACTATCGACGACAACAAAAACCAGCTCGTGGCGGTGCTAAAGGAAAACATGGACGTTCGCATGGCATGCACGATATGGAGGGAATAGACCCGGAGGTATGCTGTCACCATTTAAGATCGACCCAAGCTTCAAACCGTCCGACAAAAGATGAGGCGAGTCGCGCCAGAATTACAGACGGCCGTCGAGAAGGAGCTAAAGAAGTTACAGGAATCGGGAATAATTAGGAAATCGCACTACCCACAGTGGATATCTAACATGGTCGTGGTACCAAAGAGAAACGGAGGATTCAGAATCTGCATCGACTTCAGCGACCTGAACAAAGCTTGTCTGAAAGACAGTTTCCCTCTCCCAAGTATCGATCAACTGGTGGAATCTATAGTGGGGTACGAGGCACTAATGTTGATGGACGGATACGCGGGGTATAACCAGATCCCGCTGTCTCCCGAGGATCAAGAACACACCTCCTTCTTCACACCAAGGGGCCTATACTGCTACACCAAGATGTCGTTTGGGCTGAAGAATGCAGGCGCCACATATCAGAAGTTGGTGGGCGACATGTTTGAAGACCAGATCCACAACACCATTGAGGTCTATGTCGACGATATGCTAGTAAAAAGTCGCCTAGCCAAGAATCACAAGACCTGCGGGAAATTTTTCGAACCATGAGAGAATATAAAATGAAAGTTAACCCGGCCAAATGAGATTTTTGGGTCACATCGGGCAAATTTTTGGGATATATCATCACTCCAAATGGGATAGAAACAGATCTCGAGAAAGTCAGAGCCATCCTCGAGATGTCGTCACCAGCCACAATAAAAGACGTACAAAAGCTGAACGGAGTATAACAACATTGGGGCGATTCGTATCTCGGTCGTCCGACAAATGCAAGGATTTCTTTAGCACTCTTAAAAAGGGAGAGAAATTCAAATGGACGGACGCCTGTGAGGAGGCGTTTCAGAATATTTAGCTACATCTTGCAAGTCTTCCAGTATTACAAAGACCAGAGCCATCATAGGTCCTCACATTATACCTCGGAGCAACTTCATATGCTATCAGTGCAGTCTTAGTTCGAAATGAAGGGAGCGAGGAAAAACCTGTTTACTTCATCAGCAAAATATTAAGTCCGACCGAGAAAAATTATACAAGGATGGAACAGATGATTCTAGCGCTAGCTTTCGCCACCCTGAAGCTAAGGACGTATTTCCAATCCCATCGGATCCGCGTGCTCACAAAATCACCTATTGAGGCGGTACTGGACAATGCAGGCCGATCTGGAAGGATCTCCAAATGGGGGGCGCAAATTAAACAGTTCAATGTTTTCTACGAAATGAGGACAACAGTGAAGGCACAAGTAGTGGCAGATTTCTTGGAAGATTTTCCACTAAGCGACGAAGATGAGGTCGAGGACATACCCGGAATGGAAGAAGATCGAGAAGACCCGACCAACTTACTCGAAGCAAGTAGCCCATCACGTTGGGAAGTATTCGTCGATGGAGCGTCGAACAAAGATGGATCGGGACTTGGGATAGTCTTTACCACACCAAAGGGACGAAAAATGGTCCATTCGTTTAGATTGGAATTTAAGGCGACAAACAACGTCACCGAGTACGAAGCTGCGATTCACACCCTGAGATTAATCGTCGAGATGGGCCTACAAGATGTAAGACTAACTAGCGACTCGCAGTTGGTGATCCGACAAATCACAGACAAATACGCCATCCACGACCCGATTTTGCAGAAGTACTGGGAGCTCGCCCAATTCTATATCGACCAGATCCCCAGCATCAAATTTCGCCACATATGCAGAAAAGATAATCGACACTCGGACGCATTGGCATATATTGCATCCCAGCTCACAAACCCAAGTGTGGAGGGTATTCGTGTCATGAGACTCCTCGCCCCATCTATACCAGAGACACCCGAGGTGCACATCGACGTGGCTATCAACACGGCCGACAGATATCCGGACGGAGATTGGAGAAAGCCGATTCATTCGTACTTGGAGACAGGCGAGTTACCCAAGGGGCGACCTGAGATCAACAAAGTGAAAAGTAAATCGGTCGCTTACGAGCTAAGAGACGGAATCCTATACTGGAAATCATACCTGCGACCACTCTTAAGATGCTTAAGTAAGGAAGAAGGTCAGACAATCTTGAATGAACTACACTATGGAGCAGCCGGAAATCACAGCTCGGAACGAAGTCTGTCAGCGAGAGCGAAAACGATGGGATACTTCTGGCCGTATATGAACGATGATGCAAAACAAATGGCGCAAGCTTGCGAAGAATGCCAGCGGTTTGGTAAGAAGATACATGCACCTTCAGTAACTCTAAACTCGGTAGTAAGCCCCTGGCCCTTCGCAAAGTGTGGGATCGGGGCAGAGAAAATACTTAATAGTAGCGACGGATTACTTCACTAAATGGGTGGAGGCGGAACCACTGAGACATATCCGTGACAAGGACGTCTTCAGGTTCATTTGGGATCACATCATATGTCGTTTCGGAGTACCGGAGGCCATCGTCTCGGATAATGGAAAACAGCTCCAGGGAGAAAACATCTACCTACTATTTAACACCTACAACATCAGAAAAAGCAAGGCTACCCCCATATACCCTCAAAGTAATGGGCAGGCCGAGATCACAAACAAAACTATCGCCGACAATATGAAGAAAAAATTAGACGGAGAATACGGTAATTGGTGCGAAGAACTCTACAATATTTTATGGGCCTATCGAACCACTCGAAGGGAAGCAACAGGGCTATCACCTTTCATGCTGACCTATGGAACCGAAGCGATACTACCAACTGAAGCAATGATACCCACCATAAGAACTGAAGCCTGGAGGCGAAACATATCGGCATATCTAATATTATCCAAGCTCGATGACTTGGAGGAAACAATGGAGATGGCGTTGCAAAAAATGGAGAATTACCAAAGGAGATTACAACGAGAATACAAAAAACGAGTTCGACCAAGAGGGTTTCAACCGGGGCTGTTAGTGTTGAAATATCTAGCCGATTGGGAACGTGAAAAAAAGGGCGGTAAACTAGCGGCAAGGTGGGGAGGACCATACACAATCGTGTCTAAAGCTGGCGAGGGAGCTTATCAATTACTCAAACCAGACGGCAAACCCGAGTTAAAACCGTGGAACGCTCAACATCTGAAACTCTATTACCTATGAGGGGTTCGAGGGCAACAGGTAAACATACTTGTCATTCATTTCTTTAAAACCGCGAGGGGTAGGAAATATGACATGAGCGACCAATGGTCATTCGTACTCGGGGCAAAGCCAGTGAGGAAGTGCCGAGGTGACTTACACTCGAATGGTCATTCGTAATCGGGGCAAAGCCAGTGAGGAAGTGCCGAGGTGACTTACACTCGAATGGTCATTCGTACTCGGTGCAAAGCCAGTGTGGAAGTGCCGAGGTGACTTACAGTCGACTGGATATTCGATACTCGGGGCAGTGGAAGTGTGCAAGTGTCGAGGTAGCCTAAGGGTACTGGTGGTTGGAAGCCAGATACTAAAGGTTGTTAAGATACAATTTCTTCTCAACTAGGTAACCTACTTACATCTGAAAGGTTACCCCCATCGCAGGTGGCCGTGACCACTTACCCGAGTTGGTTGGTCGATAACCACTCGGTATTATCGGGCCTAGAACTAGTACGACTAAAACCCTTCCACTGAATCTAAAAGATAGTGATGAGATACCTCGGCTGGGACATGGCATCGGGCCCGATGACCCTCCTTGTTGAGTGTGTTCGACAAAAAAGGCACTAATACTAATGCATGTGACATCAAATGCAGATACGGAGCACAAACAACAAGATAACAACCATAAAATTAAACAACGTCAACACAATGATAAAGGCGGAAATTGTCAAGGAAAACAAAAAAGAAAAACAAGCTTGGCGACGCAGCACCCCATTCAAAGAAGTTGTTCAAAGAAGCATGGGTCAAGTGTTCAAACGAATTACAACCCGCAACAAAGGGAAAATTAGTGGCGCAACACTACAAAAGGCGTGATCAACTCCTGGGTGGAACAGCACCGGGCCCTCCCTTCCTCTGAGCAACCTTGCGGCGCTTTTGCGCGATGTACTCGTTTACACCAGCCTTGATCGCCTCAGCAATCTTGCTTTGATGAGCGTTTCTCTCGTCCACAATCTGCTGAGAAAGATGATCGTACCTCGACTCGGAGGCTTGGAGCTTAACCTTTGTCTCGCCTTCAGCCTTCTTCCACTGCTCCACCTCTTTCCCGAGGTTGTGCACATCTCGCTCTAGATTCTTAGCACGACCCTGCTCGGCTGCAACAAAACATTATAAGCATGTTAAACACGGAGTATAGCAGAACACGGAGTAAAAACAACAAATTAACTCGGTCTTAAGGCCACCCCAGCATGCACTCCAGAGACCTGATAGGGTTGACAACACAGATTCTAACGACTCCACGGACTTGGACAACTCATCCTCGGCCTTAGAAAGCTTCAAAGTTAACTCATTATAGTATTGTTCATTGAATTCATTCGAAGGGCAATATTTCTTGTGATCGCTCCACTCGGCCCTCTGACGATTATAGGACAATTGTAGCATCGATAACTGGGCTTGGGTCCACTCTAGGTCACTGGATAGCTTATCGAAACCCTTGGTCCTTTCAAGAAGATCTCGGTTGGACGGTTCGGCCACAGCTTTTCCCCTCAAAATTCATCGCCGATCTTCATGAAGATCTCGATTTTGAAGCCTAAGGGAACCATTTTGACTCTCCATATTATCAGCTAGTAACATTTTATCACCAGCAAGTCTTTGAAACAAGCCCAAGCGAGCCCGTAAGTTATCTATATCCTCGGGGACATACTCAAACATGCGATATCTGTCCAATTCCTCTTGAAGTTGCTGGATCTCGGCTTCCTGTCGGTCTATCTTCCCATCCTTATTGGAAATTCGTTGTCGAAGATTCTCCACAAGATCTTTCTCGATATCCCATTTTCTCTTCATAAGCCTATACTCCGAAGAAGCGTCCAGATCTATACTAGATATTTCGGCTAGAAGAACAATAATTGACTCAGGACATTGGTACGAAGAACTCAATCAACACAACTATGTAAACAATATACCTTGCGCATCGGAGAGTTTGATCTCCAGATCACGAGATCATTCCTTCTCCTGCTGGCAGCCTCCAACTTCCTAATCTCTTGTCGGCGGAGTGCAGCCTCCAACCTCGACCGATTCAACGCCTACAAATTCCATCCCAAGACGAGATTAGTAAGGACCGATAACATTAAAAGGAAGAGTTCAAACAAACCACTTACCAGATTATCAAAGACCGACGCAATATCATGATACAGGGGCACGACAGCAATCATCTGCTCATCAGTATAGGAGCCGAACTCCTCCGAGTGTAATGCGCCAAGAGAATCACACATAGGGCCCGATATGGTAAAGGATGTCTGAACACTCGAGGGAGACCCAACATCCTTCTGGGGCAGATTTTGGAGCGAGTTTGGGTCGTCCCCTGAGCTCCAGGATGCACGATAGGACTCACAATAGAAGTTTCCACAGGAACCTCCCCTTCCTTCTGACCACCAACATCCTCATCAAACAGCTGCTCGTCCCCGAATATATCGTCCTCATCATCTTGATCGGGGATGTCGATCACAATGTCCGAGCTTTTCAGCACCACTCCCTTCGCCGCCACCTTCCCCCGAGGAGGATTACGCCTTGGAACCAAACCTTCACCACCAACAGTATCGGACCCTCCAGCATCTTCATCCTCGCGCCTAGGGAATTTATGCACAAGGTTCAGCGTCATAACACGTGAAGGCAAAAAACAGGGGCAAGTACATGTACTTAGAATAAAAGCTATATGTTTGTTACCTTCCCCTGGTCTTCCTCGACCCTTGTGCCAGCGCTCCTCTTCTTGGAAATAGAAGCCGATTTAGTAGACTCGCTCTGAGGCTTAACCTACGACAAGAAAGTAATCAATACACTAAGCCGATACAGCAGGAATCAAAGAAAATGGAAAGAAAACAACATACCCTGTCATCGTTAATCACCCTGAATGAATAAGGCTCCGCAGGAAACTGAGGAGTAGGGAAACTACCATACAAAATTTGGCCGCGAACAAGTAGTGGAACCCGGTCCCAGTATGGGTCATTGGTGTGGCGACCACGCTTGTTGGAACCTCTCCCAAGGGGATCAAAATCCAGCATCAATCGTTCAACACCCTCGGGCATAAACTTCAGACGATGAGGGCTGGCAGCAAAATCAGCAAGGTCGCCATTGGTAGATGTCCCGCTCCGATAGTTCACAATGAAATTGGCAGAAGTATAATTGGGAGCATCTTCAGGCCTATAGGTCGACCAATCGGCCGTAGATCCATGACCCTCGCCTCGGTCTCTCCACTCATTCATCAGGAGGAAAGTGTTGCCATTCCACTGGGTCAAGGCCCGAGGCGGACGCAGCTGCGATAACACCTCATAGTAGAAAGGGCTAGCAGGGTTGTACAAAGGAAAGCGAAGACCTAGTTCTAATTGCCCACGAGTAACGATGACTGCCTCGGATGACTACTCATACCTATCGACATCGGACTTCCTAAACACACCCGTTTGGCCCGACACTAGGGTCACCTCGTAGTTTTGAAGACCAATTTCTTCCTTGTTCAATGAACTCATCATCAGACAAATCTTTAGCGGCCCTCTTATCAGACCTACATGAAAAAGAAGGAGAATCATCAGGGAAAGGGGAATTTATAGCGCGATAATCGTGATGAGAAGGACTCTCAAGCCAAAACATGGAATCAAGAGAAACAACATCGCCCTTGGAGAAGGTATCACTCACACACATTTTTTCAGTCATTGACGGAGAAGAAGTAGCCATGGCAGAAAGCGAACGGAGAGATACGAACATTGGTGAAGAGAGAAGCAAAAGGAAGAACTAACCACGAATGTCACAAACCTCACCAACAAAAACAGCAAAGCCGAAGACGGATAAGATAAGAGAATCACCGGAATTAATGGTGTCGGTAAAGTGGGAGGAAAAGAAAAAAGAAGAACAACACTTGGTTTCTCTGAAAAATGGCGAGAAAAGGAAAGAGAACATGAAGGTAGGTATTTATAGGGTGCAGCGCCTCAACCGACAGAAACGGTTACAAGTCATAAAGGGAGAATTAGTGGGAGACTGCATGGCGGAATTCTCGGCATGCTTGAGGACGTGGGAAGGTGGAGCGATTTTCTTTCCCTCGTGCCAAGCACACGAGCGAAAGAAGGGACATAAATGTAGGTGTAGATAATCCACAGGGCTAGGCGGCAAGATCCTAAGTTGTGATACACCAAAGAACAAAGAGCGGCGAAGCACAAGATAGAACCAAACGGCGCAAAGAGAGAGGTACCACGTGGGTCGGACGTGATGGCCCAATATTTGTCGGATGTGACGTGACCCTTATCCTCTGACAGGTCGGGCGAACAATCAGAAAGCACTCGGTCAGACGAAGGAAGATGGTCAAACAAAGGAACGAGAAGAAATAAGGGCGACATCGTGTTAACCAGACGATTAAGACTCAGCCTCGGGTGAAGAACTATCGGTCAAACCAAAAAGTCGGGCGAGCAGTGAAGGTCCGATAGGGAACAACTAAATTGATGTAATGTGACCAACATTGTAATTATGTTGTATGTCGACCTTGGCCTATAAATATAAGGGCAGGTCGAGAGAGAGAGAGGTAGGTGAAGAAAGGAGAGAGGAACAAGTCATCATACTTGAGTTGTGAGAGCTTCACCACTTGAGAGGGAGAGAACAACTTGTAATCAAAGAAGAGCAATAATAACATTCATCCTTTCACCCCGTGGACGTAGGTAATCATACCGAACCACGTATATCCTTGTGTCTACATTTGTTGTGTATCTTCACTTTGTGTTAAATCATCTTCTACTTCGTTGGATGTGGTGTGTGGTTTTATGCCACTACACTTTGCAAACTTATAAGAGAATATGTAGAGAACTCGGCTTATCAAAATGCCAATTCAACCCCATTAAGAGGTGATTCCGAACATATTGAGCTATCTTTCATTGAATGAAGTTGTGATCCATCGTTTTCGAGCGTCATAAAACTCGCACAACGGGTTATGAATAATATCTTTACCATTTAGGTTGTCACATGCATGTTGTAAGTTTATTTTGCATAACATACTATAAGAAGAATGTAATTCTTTGTTAGAAATTATTGTTTCCAAATAAAAGAAAAGATAAACTGAATAAGAGAATTGATATCTGCAATGAGAAGGTAGCAATAGTAAGTTGAAACTATCCTTTTCTTATTGTTATTCCATTCAATTTAGTCCTCCTCATCCCACATAAAATTCACAATATAAAGCTTCTCGAAGATTAGCTTATGTTCACCCCTTTCTATGTCAGTTAACCCACATTTGCTAACTGTCCATTTGTTGCAAGATTCACTTTTACTACCCAATTCTCATATCCTTTAATATTTTGATATGACTATTTGCAGAAACATAACCAGCTATCTGAAAAAAGAGAAAAAAAACCTGGCGTTTTTAGGGGCCATCCCAAAGGATTTAGGGGCCATCAATTTATACCCAGCCAAAGACTCTAGTTAAGGGGTACCCTATATGATATTGAAGTTACATAAATGCCCTTCTGGTAAAACTGTATAAAAACCAAATCAAAAACAATTCTACTCATTTCAACTCTTCTTCTTCCAGTTTCATATTATCTTCCGATTGTGGAAGAAAAAAAAAAATTCCTCGTTCAACCGAAACATCGCCGCGAATCTTAAAATCAAAACATCGTCGATTCGATTATAAAACAATGGATAAGAGAAATGAAACCCACAGACCTAGAACCAAAAATGTTGCTCGGGGTATCGATCCAAACATTGGAATTTTAGCAAGAAATAAAGAAATTCTTGCTGCAAATGAAGAAGAACGCGAAGAACAAGTACCCGGCAATGTAGTCGGTGGTGGCGATTCCGAGACTCAAACACTTCGTCAACTTCAAATGGCCCCAATTAGGTAAGAATCTATCATTTTTGGGGTTTATTTCGCTTTAATTCGTCGAATCAAGGACAAAAAATTCAAGGGTTTTCGGTTATTTATCCAGATTCGGACGATATGCATGCTAATTTACTTCCGAATGTAGTCGTGTTCTTCATTTTTCAAGAATATCGACAGTATTCGGGAGAAAGATTTGATGATTATCTGCCGAATATTGGTGGCCATATCTTCCTGGATACAAACTGCTAATAATCGGTAGTTTAATGAATTTTTTGGCTACCGAATATATTTAAGTAGACACAAAGTATTCGGAAGAACACTCACTACCGAATGTATATATTGAAAAAATCTCAAAATTTATGATATAGGAAAAATCCCATTTTGGGGCCAGTATTTATTCGGAAGACAATATAATGTTTTATACCTCCGATTGTGTAGGATAAAATTTTAGAGTTTCTGAACTCCAGTTGATGAATATTCGGTTGTAAACGTGTTTAGTTATATTCCGATTGTTTTTCATTCGGAAAAAATATGTGTCTTCTTACTTCCGAATTTGTACATTCGGGTTATAGAGGTGCACTTTTTCTTCCGATTGTGTAGGATGAAAAATTTACAGCTTCTGAACTCCAATTGATGTATATTCGGTTGCAAATATGTTTAGTTAGCTTCCGATTGTTTTGTATTCGGGAACAATATGTGTCTTCTTACGTCCGAATGTGTACATTCGGGTTATATTTCCATACTTTGTCTTCCGATTGTATAGTTTGTAAATATTGTTCCTTTCTTTGTTGTTTAGACAAAGTCGAGAAGGGAAAGAAAGTGACAGCTAGTGCTAGGAGGGAAAGGAGTGCCAAAGATAATTCAGGTGCTCAACAAAGCGAACAAGAACAAAGCAGTCAACAAGGAGTGCAACCAACTGTTGAACAACAAGGCAGTGAACAAGGGGTGCGACCAAGTGTTGAACAAGCCGCTCAACAAAGTGCAGGACCAAGTGTTGAACCAGTTGATCCAGTGGCAAGAGTAGAAGAAGAAGGACAACCAAGTGGTACCCAAAAAGCCAAAAAAGGAAAAGATGTTGTAAGGAAGGATATTGCTAAGAAAGCATCACATCTTGTCCCTCAGCACTTGAAGAAGAAGGGTATTCCAGCAGGCACAATCCTTGGACTACCAGCGGATGGAGGAAAATTGCTATTTGGATACAAAGACTCATGGGCCAGAGAAATATATGAAACCGAGGTAATAAAATTACTATTTTTTATTAATGTATTGTCTATGTGTTATATCGTAATACTTGTATTAAGGATTTTTTTATGTACTTTAATAGGATCATCAAGATGCGGTCCGTCTACTCAAACCTACCGCCGCACCAACAAAAATGCTTGCGTGGCCTTTATCCGGTGAATGTGAAAGGTTCAAGACAATTGTTGCCAACTCGGGGTTAGCTAATGCCGCCGAGAATTCATTGTTGGAACATGATCGTGTGGCCATATCGGCGTTCGTGGAGAGAATGTATCCTGAGACCGATACTTTCCATATGCCGTTTGGGGAGATGACGATCACCCCGGATGATGTTGTGCAGATTCTTAACCTTCCCGACCAAGGCACAGCTGTGAAGTTTAACTACACAAAGCAGTTAAGTTGGGCACAACTTTATTCTCTAACTAACAAGTGCTTAGGTTGGGATGAAGAGACAACAACAACAGAGTTTAGGAGGCATGCAGTTATAGAACAAGACAGATCAACATTACAGCTTTGATGAATATGTTCGAGGCACCTTGGAGAAGGAAAAGAATGGAACGTTAACTGATGAGCAAGTGAACCACGCTGCCACCGCATATCTCCTTGTGTATTGGGATGTGTCATATTCCCCAATACTTCTGGCAACCGGATCGACGCCAACCTTATACAACTTTTGGATCCTCTCCATGAAGTCGGTGACTATTCTTGGGGCACGGCATGCCTAGCATTCTTGATGGAAGAGTTGAGAAAGGCTCGAGGCTAGGAACCTGCCAAGTTGCCGGGAACGTGGCTCTATTGCAGGTTTTTTCTTTAACTCTATAACTCACTCTATAGTTATTCGTAGACAATACATATGATGCAATCATACTCCAGCTATCATAACTCCAAAGACGCATATTCGGTAGGAATTATCCATCTTTTTTCGAATGTTGTTATTCGGTGGTAGGTACTCTTTTATTTCCGATTATATACAATCGGAAATATTTTTTGATATTAGAACCGAATATACAGGCCAGAAAACTAGAGGTTACTGAACTCCAAATGACGCATATTCGGTAGGAATTGATCCATCTTATTTTCCGAATGTTTGTTATTCGGTGGCTAGGTACTTAGTTTTTTTCCGATTATATAATCGGAAATATTTTTTGATATTACTAAGAATATACAGGCCAGAAAAACTAGAGGTTACTGAACTCCAAAGACGCATATTCGGTAGGAATTGATCCATCTTATTTTCCGAATGTTTGTTATTCGGTGGCTAGGTACTTAGTTTTTTCCGATTATATAATCGGAAATATTTTTTGATATTACTACCGAATATACAGGCCAGAAAAACTATAGGTTACTGAACTCCAAATGACGCATATTCGGTAGGAAATGATCCATCTATTTCCGAATGTTGGTATTCGGTGGATAGGTACTCAGTTTTGTTTCCGATTATATATAATCGGAAATTATGTTTGGAAATTACTACCGAATATACACAATCTATTTACTAAAACTTGGTTTCTTATGTATATAGGCATGGATCTATGACCACTTCCCTATCCTGAAGTTGGCCGGAGAGAACCCGGGGTGGTGCAAAGGTACTCCTAGAGGAACAAAGTATATATTTGAAGACAACCGTTCTAGGACAAAAGAGCAGCAGTTGATTCGCATGAGGGAGATTTTGGACCAATTGAAGGCCTCGGACGTATGCTTTGATCCATACAAGGAAGATCGAGCCAGTGGGCATATAAATGTTCGGTCGGACTTGTCCCTTTATTTTGGACCATTGTGGCACCCCACAGGATATGTGATGTATAACCCCTCTAGGGTGATGCGACAACACGGGTATATACAACAACAACCTCTGGAGAAAATGGGGGATTACTACAAATTGGAGTTGGAGTTGTGCTCTTCTAGTGGTGATAATCTCACATTGTTCACACAGGCCCACCTACTGTTCTTGATAACTGGGATAAGAGGAATGACTTCATTATCGACACTGGTAGACGAACCAACCGAGGTGATGAAATTCTCCAGACTATATGAGTTGGTATAACAAGGTATCACATCCTTTGGTTATCCGTGAAATCAAATCCAACACTACTGCGGCGGGTTCAAGTTATAATTGTATCATCAAAGACAAACCAGCTGGTTATGATAGACTGGTGCGTGTTCTTATATTTTTGTTCATTTTATATTATTCCTATAAATCTTAGGTAATTACCGTTTGATGTTATGTCATTACGTATAAAAAACAGGTGAATAGGTTCAAGCGTGTTTCCAAAATGTTAACTGCATGCTTGAAGAGCGGAGATCCCATGCCAGCTGAGAAGATCAAAGAGGCTAGAGATCTAGTTGATAATATGGATAACGAAGATTATGCTGCCCAGTTTGGGGAGAAAGTCACGAAGAGGCATCAGCCCAAGGTGGCAGTATCAAAGACGGGTAAAAGAACTCGAGCTTCATCGAGCGCTGAAGCTGCTCCAACTGAAGCTCCAACTGAAGGTGCAGAAGGTGCTCAAACCCGTGGTCGTGCAGGACTGGGAGGTAGTCACGGTCGTAAAGTAAAGAAGAGCAGATAAATGACAATGATTTTTGTTGTACATTCGGAAATTTGTTTGGGTAACTAAGTTAGACAAGTTCAAATGACAATGATTTGTGTGGTATATTCGGAAGTTTTGGTAACTAATTTAACTTCCGATTATTTCAAAGACAAAATTTGAAAAGTATAAGTTTTTCCAAATTCTGATTTTTGGGCCATCGTACATTCGGAACTTTATAAAAAACCTATCCTCCGAATATCACAAGTTCAAAACAAACCACGCCATGGCTCCAGGTGGTTCCAAGGGCCAATATTGAAGGTTAGACATCCCATATTCGGAAGTTTTGGTAACTAATTTAACTTCCGATTATTTCAAAGACAAAATTTGAAAAGTATAAGTTTTTCCAAATTCTGATTTTTGGGCCATCGTACATTCGGAACTTTATAAAAAACCTATCCTCCGAATATCACAAGTTCAAAACAAACCACGCCATGGCTCCAGGTGGTTCCAAGGGCCAATATTGAAGGTTAGACATCCCATATTCGGAAGTTTTGGTAACTAATTTAACTTCCGATTATTTCAAAGACAAAATTTGAAAAGTATAAGTTTTTCCAAATTCTGATTTTTGGGCCATCGTACATTCGGAACTTTATAAAAAACCTATCCTCCGAATATCACAAGTTCAAAACAAACCACGCCATGGCTCCAGGTGGTTCCAAGGGCCAATATGAAGGTTAGACATCCCATATTCGGAAGTTTTGGTAACTAATTTAACGTTCCGATTATTTCAAAGACAAAATTTGAAAAGTATAAGTTTTTCCAAATTCTGATTTTTGGGCCATCGTACATTCGAACTTTATAAAAAACCTATCCTCCGAATATCACAAGTTCAAAACAAACCACGCCATGGCTCCAGGTGGTTCCAAGGGCCAATATTGAAGGTTAGACATCCCATATTCGGAAGTTTTGGTAACTAATTTAACGTCCGATTATTTCAAAGACAAAATTTGAAAAGTATAAGTTTTTCCAAATTCTGATTTTTGGGCCATCGTACATTCGAAACTTTATAAAAAACCTATCCTCCGAATATCACAAGTTCAAAAAAAACTGTTTCCTGGAACCAAACAACACAATAATCGGAAAGAAAGTTGACTCATAAAATAACCGAATATTACAATCGGTAGGTTGTTTAACAAAATAATCTACCGATTTCGTATAATCGGCTAGTTTTTATATTAATAATACTCCGATTACATCCATTACATAAAGTTCAAATGGCCTTAACCTTACAATTTCGTCAAAAGCACCTAAATCCATACTCCTAATTGACCATAAAAGTATTAAAACAGATCATAACTTCCAGTGACCATAGAAATTGTCCCTCTTGATTTTGTAGCATCCTTCATGTTCAAATCGTTTCCCTTAGAGGTCCACATACCGGCGATCCGCAAGATTTCTCTGAAATTACGAATGAGTAACAAGTTAGTACTAACTTTTGTTAATGTGAATTGGAGTTACAGAGATACTTACTCGTTTTTCATACGTCCACCAAGGAAAAGCGTTCCTAACAAACCGTTCCTCATCTTCAAGTTTGTCAATCTCCTTATCTAGCGCATTCTTTCTCATCTTAATGTCATTGGATGATCTTCGAATTCGATTACCATCTAAGGCCTCAAATACCATTAAGATACGGTTCCATATCTGCTCTTCGGATTCCGATTTGTGGAGCTTGTGAACACGATCATGAGTAGTTACCACAACCCACGCTCTATAAATAGCACAATCTTCTTCTTCGGCAAAAGCAATATCCATGTTTTTTGTTATGAAAATTAAAACTGAAGAGAGGAAAGAGTTTGGTGCAATTGGGGTGATAGATATGAGTTTCTTTATATAGGTTTAGGGTCCAACAGCTCTTTTTGTTTTTCCCAAAAACTCCAACGGCTAATTTGACGAAAGTTGAATGTGGAGAAACCAATAATCGGTAGGTATTGGATTTAGCATATTAGAGGTCCACATACCGGCGATCCGCAAGATTTCTCTGAAATTACGAATGAGTAACAAGTTAGTACTAACTTTTGTTAATGTGAATTGGAGTTACAGAGATACTTACTCGTTTTTCATACGTCCACCAAGGAAAAGCGTTCCTAACAAACCGTTCCTCATCTTCAAGTTTGTCAATCTCCTTATCTAGCGCATTCTTTCTCATCTTAATGTCATTGGATGATCTTCGAATTCGATTACCATCTAAGGCCTCAAATACCATTAAGATACGGTTCCATATCTGCTCTTCGGATTCCGATTTGTGGAGCTTGTGAACACGATCATGAGTAGTTACCACAACCCACGCTCTATAAATAGCACAATCTTCTTCTTCGGCAAAAGCAATATCCATGTTTTTTGTTATGAAAATTAAAACTGAAGAGAGGAAAGAGTTTGGTGCAATTGGGGTGATAGATATGAGTTTCTTTATATAGGTTTAGGGTCCAACAGCTCTTTTTGTTTTTCCCAAAAACTCCAACGGCTAATTTGACGAAAGTTGAATGTGGAGAAACCAATAATCGGTAGGTATTGGATTTAGCATATCTACCGATTATGGTAGCTTTCAAAATTTGAATTTGCGGCAACTTATAATCGGTAGGTTTTGTAATATATTTAACTCCCGATTAATGCTGAATCCAATACACGAACCAAGAAATACTGAACCTCGTATAATCGGAAGTATGGGAACGATTTTGGCTTCCGATTGCATTCGGAGGGTAACAATGTTATCATATCCTCCGAATATATAAGGGTAATTTCGCCATTACGAATTACGCGAGATAAGGGCTGGCTACATTTTCCCTTTGGGTGACCTTTTTTGTTTTATTGTTGGCCCCTAAATCCTTTTGTGTGGCCCCTAAAAACGCCAGGAAAAAAAAGCCACCAACTTTAAATCAAAGGGATTAAGTAGGGATAATTGGAGTTTAGTACTCAGGTTATGACCAACACTAGGCTTTGGTCTAACATTTGTCCAAGGTTAGGGCTTGGTACCTGGACTGGATGTTGACCAACGTTGACTGTTATGACCAGACTTTAATTAATTTTACGAAATAAAAATACTACCACATTATGAGTTTACAAGTATAACCCTGAAATGGATCTAGGATTCAGCGGTTCCAATGAAAACACTTTCGCCAACGATCCTGATTTACATCAAACCTTCCCAAACTCTATCAATTCCTCCTGAAATGAAATCAGTGAAAAGATTGAACCAGCAGCTCTTTGTTTGCTATAAACGCTGCTCAAATACATTCTCTTATTCTTATTATCTCATACTCTTCTCACAGCAGCATCAACTTCATTTACTTCCCTGATTTTTTTGCTCTCGACAGAAACCTCAAATCCTAAATAATCACTGGCCATAACCAGAAACCATTGTTCTTCTCATCCTCCAGATCTCTGCCAAAAACTCCATGGATTCAAACTCTAAGCAAACCCGTTCCTTGTTCCCATACCACCAGCAGCATCAATCCTTCCTTGATTTTCTTCTCGGCAACATAACATGCCTATCCCGTGTTGTTCTCGAATGATCTCCCTTCTCCATCTCACTGATTTCACTCAATCTCTCGAATCAGGTTTTTTTTTTTGAGAAATTAATTCAATTAGGGTTGACAATAGAATCGATTAAATAGGGTTTCAGTTAGGGTTGCAATTGATGTTTCAGGGACAATTTTTGTTGCTAATATGAGAGAAATAAAGGAAGAATTTGATAAAAAAATTCTAGGTGGTGGTGGTGCTGCGGTGGCTGGTGGTGTCGTTCATGGTGTGTGTGGGAAACTAATACTTATGACGTTCACATGAAACCCTAATTTCATCAGATTCTCAAAACTATTGATGTTTTATCACTTTCAACTCTAAACTCTCTGTCACGGATTCTCAATCACAAGAAAAATAAAGAGACAAAGAAAGTGGTAATGACAGAGAGAGACGAATATGATGGTAGCGATGAAGGAAGAGAAGAAAGGATTTCTTTTCGGTGCTCCGAAAATTTTGTAAAACATTTATGAACTGGAGGGTATGATAGTAAACTCCTTTGATAATTACATTTTATAAAAGGTTTTTAATAATTATTAAGCAGAAGTGAAGACTTAACTTAGTCAATGGGGGTCAACGTCCATTTCAAGTACCAAACACTAACATTGGACAAATGTTAGACCAAAGACTAGCGTTGGTCATAACCTGGGTACTAAACTCCAATTATCCCGATTAAGTTGGGATGAAAAATATAATATACCTCAAAGTAGGGGTGTAAATTCGGGCAGGCCGGGCCGCCCGACCCAAAAACTAAGACAGGCCGGGCAGGCCAGGCTTAATATTTGTGAGCCCGTAAACAAATTCAGGCCGGACAGGCCGGGTACAAGTAGATAATTTGCTACCCAAAGACTGCCCAAAGCCCGCTTTTTATACGGGCAGGCCAGATCGGGCCGGACATGCCACTATTTTGATTTTTTTTTTAAGTTTAAATTTTCAAATGAACGGTATTAAATACAATATCATTTCCTTTCCAACATCACATATCGTAAGTAAAGTGATAGTATTATTGTATATTTAAATTACACTGACAAATTTTTAATTTTAGGCTATAATAAATAATTAATTAGAGTACAATAAACTTTCTAATAAGAAAATATATTACCATTAATGTTTTGAAAAGGTTAATTATAAGTAAAAACAATTATATATTTTATTTTTCTTGACACAAAATTGACAATTATAAAATTGTAACTTTTAAGTCTTTTTAAGAGGATATTAAATGATTAATAGCACATAGAAGCCTTTCAGGCCGGGCACCAGGCCGGGTATCAAGCCGGGCATCATAATTAATCGCAAAGCCCGAGACCGCCCAATAAATTAATCCAGGCCAGGACGGGTAACCCGCGACGGACCATAACAGGCTTTGGGCAATTTCAGGTACAGGCGGGCTTGGGCGGGTACGGGCAGGCTGAGTTTTTTCGGGTAATATTTACACCCCTACCTCAAAGCATATAGCGAAGGACCTCCGTCTAGACCGTAAAAAAGAAGAACGATTGAAAAATAATCAAAGCAAAGCTTAGGCAAAGCCATTTGAAACACAACTAGAAATTTTTCTTCCTACTTAGTTGAAATAATGAATGCTTAATTATGCTTTTGATGTTATTGAGATGGTTGTTGTTCCAAATGAAATGAGCTTCATGAAGAAGGAAATCAATAATAACATATTTGGATATCAGAAATAGAAGTCAATATTAGAAGTTAGAAGTGAAAATAATTTTATTTTAGCGTGATTAGATACCAGAAGCTGAATTCAGAAGCAAAAAAATTTTGATTGACAAAAAATTAACCTTTTTCCTTTTAAAAATCGTTCTGAAATTTTATACCCAAACTAACTTTTTGACTTTTGACTTATAGAAATCAAAAAACTACTTAATCAAAAAACTATTTCTAGATACCTATCCAAATAATCCATTCACAACTCACCTTTGAAAGCATCAACTAAACGAACATGATTCGTGGTTCAAATGCCACCATGAAGTAATCTTATCCCTTGCAAACACGGTATACCCTTGTGAATATGATAAAACCAGCCATAGGTACATAATAGACTAATCTAACCAAATGTTTTAATTATGTGAACGTCACGTAAACATCATATTGTACATACAAATTAATAACATGATAACGTTCTAATTTCGTCGAGGATTGACAAAAAAAAAAGCAGGTGAAGTGGGGTAGATATAATTAAAAATAAGTCAAGTTTCAAAACAAAGACGTATCCCACTTGGCCGTATTTCTCATCTATCCTCCACATCTCTCGCCATCAGCAATATATATGTCATTTTTAGTTGGTGCCAAATTTAGCGATCTCAGTTAAGTTGGAAAGAAAAGTTATATATATTGGGACCGAAAGGGTTAAGTACGACTAATATTGGACACACGATACATTTTTCTTGTTTTCTTGTAGCCTGTATATCAATCCTAGACGAAGCTGGTCCAAAAAGCTAACATTTTTGAAGATGATTCATTGCTCTTGCATTCTCTGAACCTTCACAAACCCAAAGAGACGGTGATCGTATCTTCACCGAAATAGTCATCTCCATTGGCTATATATGCCATGTTGTTGTTAGTCAAGTGGACCACACAGAATTTGGTCTTTACCGATCGACTAAAACGATCTTTATTGCCCAATTATCAAGCATATATGATGTATATCAACAGATACAAAACAGTAATACTGCACCAGTAAGACAGTGATAGTATTTTTTCCAGAAACAGAGGGTAGTAAAAAATGTCTTTGAAAATAATAAAAACGTTATTACACGAGTAAAATATTGAGAACAGGGCAGAGCTAGGAATCTGGTCATGGGAATGCAAATTTTTTGTAGGATAAGTAAGATGACAAAACTGCGCTTTGAACTCTATATTCTAGCTAGCAATTCAACGAGCGGTAAAAATTCGGATCGATAAAAGCGTGCTCATTAACGGGCTGGACGAAATATTAGTTCGGTCAAATATGCAGTAAATTACGTGTGATTCGCGAAAAATGTGGAAATACGTATATTCGTGTTTAATGTGTTAATATATCTCAATTCGGCATGTAAAATTCGGCATATGTTTTACTATAAAAGTGTATTTTTTAATATTACCATGCATTAAAAATTATTTGAGTGCTATTATATGAAAAGTCATGATTTAAACGGTGTATATAAAAATTATGGAACATAATCACCAATAAACATGAACGTATAAGAGGATACAATGACTAGGGTGGCATCATCATAAAATGGGGTTGAAATAATAGCCGAATTAATACGATAAATAACTTGTGAATTCGTATATAGTTTGCAAACTATTCGGGAATGCTAAAAAATCGTGAATACCTTTCGGGGTTGTTAGCATGCGTCTAAAATGCGCGTTCGGATAGTTCGCATATAATTTGCGAACTATCCGCGAACTTACTAAGTAGGCTCTATATTATCAAAATGATTAGGCTTGTCACGTGGAAATTGATCGACACCCCCATGATTTTATAACTTGATCTACTACTAAAAATAGGACATCTAGTAACACCATTAATTTTTAGGATTTCTTGTAAATATTTCTAAGAAACATTATTTAAATTTCTGGTATATATATAATGGGGAAACTTATTTCTAGCCCATTTAAAAAAATTTGAATATTTATAACCTATCATTAAGATTTTATATATCAAGAACCCAAAATTAGTTATAATAATTTTTTGTTACTAAAATATCCTTTTACCTTAAAAAGGAAATTAAGTAGATTTAGATTTTTTTGTGAACAAAGGTGATAAAAAGTCAAATAAACGAACCCCTAAAGTTACTCCCCAAAAAAGTCTCTTAAATAATTCAAAAAACATTAATCCTAAGATTACTCCATGAAAAACTCTCATATAATAATTCCCCTAAAAATATTCATATAATAGTTCGGTGATAATTGTCCTATAATAATTCTCTTAAAAAAACTACATTAGACTCATTACAAGAAAAAAACAAAAAAACTCAAATTATCATGCAGGAGATTTAGCAAAATTTCAATTTTCACGAATTTGGTGAAAATTATGGTTTTTATTGCTTTGTGAAAAGTCCAATTTTCACAAGTTAGGGATTAGTGATAATTTGAATTTTTAATTTCTACTTATTACTTCTAATGAAAATCAAATCACAACTATCACTAGTTACAGTTATCTAATTTAATTGATGAAAATTCCATTTTTCACTTGGAATCACCCAAAGTTTGTGAAAATTCCATTTTATTAAGAGTGATAATACAATTTATCATTACGACTGAGAATTCAAATTTTCACATGTATTGTTGGATTTGATTATCAATTACAAAAGATGATCCTAGACGGAACTACTGCTATTTCACATTGAAATAAGTGAAATTAACAGAGAAATTAATGAAAATCGAACCAATAACAAATCAATTGAGAGCATTTGATTAACTCTGATTAGTTATTTTTCTCAGAGCAAAATCCATTCGTATCAAAGATTCCATTAAAAAAAACGTTGTTCTTCCTCTTCATGCCGTTATTTTGAAGGAGAATAATCTTCTTTAATTGATGTTCATCATTGCCTTCCCTTCATCATCAAGATGTACATCTATATACCCATTTTAGATTTAATACTCCCTCCGTCCTTAATAAGATGATCTATTTGGTTTTAAACTTTAGATGACCTATTTCACTAATGAAGGGATATTTCTAAAACTACCTTTTTAATTGATTATTTTTTCTATAAGAAATATATATAATTTGATAGTCACATTTATATTCCTTGCGTAGGTGTTTTAAAATGCTTTTCAACGGTATAAAGTTTATAAAAGACCGTGGTATAGTTTAAGAGATAAATCGTTTCTAAATTTTACTAATTATTGCCCATAAGAATATAATTTTAAAAAATAGTTAAATATACCCCACTTTCCTCCTTGCCTACAAATTTATGCAAACTATAACTAGGTCATCTTATGGGAACCGAGGGAGTACAACTGATTTTACATGGTAGGTTCTTCTAATTTTAGAAAGAGATTTATAATGCTAACTACAAATGGAAATAAAACCAATGGACCGAGTTTAATGGCAAGAAAAACTGAAATCTATTAACTGGCCGTAATAAATGGAATTTTTTGTTTGATAATAATGCCTCCATAAATAACGCAATCAATTCATGGACCACAAAAAAGTACAAATAGATAATTAACAAATTCGTTGGTAATATACAATGGATGAAGGCTAATTTAGTTTTGTTGAAAATTTGAAAATTTGAAAATCTAAATTAACTCTAAACTTATAATCTTAACGGTAGATTTTGTATTTTTGGGCTACAAATATATAACATCTTATTGATGGGTTTATAGAAGAGAGAGAGTCCAAACTTGGATTTCTTGGAAATTTTATTGGCTTCTCTTAAATGTAGCCCACACTTTTATTGACCATAGCCCAAAAAATTTAAGTTCGAATGAAAAACCAAAAGTTAAAATGAAAAAACAAACAAGTATTAATTTTTGTTAACAATTAAACTTAGATCTTCTTACTCAGAATAAAATAAATCCTAATTTTTTTTCTTAATCACACTTAAAAATAATTATAATTGTTGTTTTAGTATTTCACAAATTGAACAATTTTATATAAATCCTATTATTTTATATAACCCCCTTCCCCAAAAAAAAAACACTATAATTCTTATTTTTTCTATAATAAATTTTTCTTGATTACATCAAAATTGATCGGGATGTATATTCTAATTGTCCCCTTAAAAAAATTCCACAACAACGTCAATCGAAATGGAATTAACTAAAGTTTTTTAATTCTTTTCATAGGACCATTCTCCTACAACTCCATAAACATAATCTATAAAAAGAACAAAATCCATAAGATGATGTTTTTTTTTCTTCTAAAATCGATTGAGGGTGTTGATTATTCTTAAAAAACACATTGATTACGAATCAAATATGGTACATAAATTTGATTAGGTAATTAACTTTTTATTTTATCTTTTTACTATGTGCTATATATAAGTAATTATACATAATTTCGTGGGCTATGTCGAATGATTATAAAAGTCTGTTTAATTAGCTTAAGCACTTATTTAAATGGGTTATGGTTAATAAATGTGTGGGCTACATTTAAGAGAAGCCATAATATTATAGGTAACTGGGAACAGAAAGAAAGAGAAACCCCCACTCTTATGTTGACGGGTTTTGAACTCAGGTTGTTGGTATTAGGGCTGTCAATGGGTACCCATTACCCGGAACCGGAATCGGATCCGGTAGACTTGGGTCCGGTTCCGGGTCCTAAAATTGGACCCATTAGCAACTTAGGATCTGACGGGCAATTACCCGATTGGACCCGAATCTAAACAGGTCCAAACGGGTAATACCCGTTGGGTACCCGCGGGTATCGGGTACCCGTTTATTCATACTTTTATTCATGTTTTTGCTACTTTTAGCTTTGATATTTTACTCGTTTTAAATTATTCTCTTACATTTAATCTTTATTTAGTACATTTATAAGAAATAATAATAAATTTTATAAAAGTTATTTAAATCCAAGCCAAAAAGAGACAAATATTAAGTTTTTGAGATTTTTTTAATAGTTTTCTTAAAACCCAATAGGTATCCGGGACCGGCGGGTACCCGGGTATTTAAACGGGTCCGGTTCTGGGTCCACAAGTGTAGGAACCGGACCCGGAATCATTAGGACTCGGATCCGACCTTTATAAGTAGGGTCCGGGTCTAGTGATACCCGAGAGAACCCGGACCCGTTGACACCCCTAGTTGGTATCAAACTATCGATACCCAATAACTTGAACGGTTTATGTTGACAACTGCATGTATAACACTATTGTTTGTGTTGACATTTTCAAACATCATGAAACCACTAGTTAAATTTTACGGTTCAAATATTATACTCACTTCGTCCCACTATTAATTGACCTAGTAGTACAATTTAGAAATTATATCTCAAACTATATCACAGATATCCGTAAATTTTATATCATTGAAAAGCATTTTAAAACACCTACGTAACGAATATAAACATGAGTATCAAATGATATAAAATCAATTATCAATGAGACAAAATCTAAAAATAAATAGGACAATTAACAGTGGGATGGAGGGAGTCTTTTTTTTTTTAAGCAAAGGCTTTCAAAAAGGCTAATGGTCTTCCTCAACAAAAGGCCTAAGCCAGACAGGAGGACGACTTGTTTTTTTTCCCTATTTGACTAGTTCATGAGCAACAAAGTTACAAGTTCTTGGTTGGAAAGAGAAAATACAATCACTAAGAGAAGAAACAAAAAATTGAATGTCTTTAAGATTGCATCAGTTCTAGGATTCCCATCAAAACAACCAGCTGAGAATTGGGAAACTAGATCTTGAGCCAGTGACCGAGCCATACATTTTTCCAACGGGGGGGAAATTCATATGGTAAAAATATGTATATATTAGTTGGTATACAGCCGAAGGCCGCCCGATTTTTTTTTTTTGGCGTTTTTTTTTACTTTTAAATACTCACTAAGTGAAAATCAAATTATAAATATTTTAGTTAAATGAGATATAGTAATTTAGATTGTTTTTTTGTTTTTACGTCTACATTTAATGTATTTTTACTGATTTTACATGAGTTTTATAATTTTGACCCCATTAAAAATAAAATTTCAATTTTACAAAGCATATTTGCCCCCACAAGACATGTAAATTACAAAAATCATAAGCCTAAATGTATGGGATTTCAGAATCAAGTGGGGTCGTCGGACCCCATTTGTCCCTACATCCCTCCGTCCCTATCTTGAACATCACTTTCCACTATGATATGCGTTAGCTTTAATTCCACCCGCCTTCTTCAAAACATATCCCTCGGAATATTTTTACTAATGAAAAAAAAAAAGAAGAAAAAGGGCATTTGAATAATGCTACCAGGAAATGGAAAAGTTATTGTTTGCAGAAGTAATAATACAATCTAACCAACAAGCTCCCTTGGTGAACTAGCTGGGGATGCATTGGAGAAAGTGATAAACAACAAAACAAGCTTGCAATTAAGATGGCGTAATTAATCAACAGTTTATGATTTTCTTTGGTCTACCTACGTGCATGGCCGTCTTCTCAAGATGCTACTGTTTGCATGAAAAGAGCACTCTTTCCTTTTTCAAGTAAGAGGGTCGTACACATGAAAAGAAAGAAAAAACATAAGAAAAAACAAAGTCTAATAGAGGAGATTATACCATGCGGTTCAAAAGCGAAGTCCATGAACGAAATCTTATCAGAAGTTGACGACAGAGAGAATGGGGAGCAAAAAGTTAATAATAGTTTGTTCTGAACGGAATAAAACGGAAAAACGTGGTTCAATTAACTTGACAGTTCTAGTCCTTTTTGGTCTCACTCTTTATTGCAACTTTTGAAAACAATGAAAAAACAGCAAAGAGCTGTCTTATTTCTCATGCGGTCATGTGTCATTTATCTTCCATGTCTCGCAGAGTCAGAAAAAACCCACATCAGTCTTCAACCTTCATGAAAGCTTGGGCAGAGTCGAAGGAGATGTCAAATTTATTGGCTATAATTGACCAAATTTACTCCTTGAATGCCTAAATTTTTCTTGAAAAACTTCATGTGCCGAACTATATCTGATTGCTAGGTTTCCATATTTACTCAAATCGTTAGTTGAGCTGGTATTGGATAGCGTCGGCTGCCGTAAGTTGCTTCAAAAATGATAGAAGAAAATGGATTGACGAAATTCTTTGACTGCGCCATTGACTATAAAGGCACCCCATTTTTTTTGTCAGTAAGTGCAAAACAAGACAAATTACGAGTCTCCTCCAGCAGCCATTCTGTGGACTATACGTTGCCCTATTCTCACAAACATCTCCATATTTCTTTAATAAAAACTTCTCACCAACAAACTTAATATTATATATATCCGAAGATTGAAAACCCGTGGAAAAAAGGACTAAGATTTTTGTTGACAACTGTCAAAATGACAACCCATGTTGTTGAAAGAAAATGCTATTAAAGATTAACGTACAGATCGTCAAGATTAGAGAAAATTCGAAAGATTTTATAAGGCCCCAACCGTGCCGGTGTGACTTGTTTATTTGGAGGAAAACCATTTGCGTGTACCATTGGAAATTTCCAAGAAATGATAACAGTTTTCACACCTGCAGACATGATGCATATTCGCGCAAAGTTTTCTTGCCGAATTTTTCAAGAAAACGAAGTTGTATCAGTGTTATTACTTCCTGCTGGCATCGTTTTCAACATCGTTGAATTTTAATATAAAACCTGATCATCAAACTGATGTTTCTCTCAAGAGTCTGATTAAGAAATTCCAACTACTGTAAGCTTTCATTCCCGTTTTTCAAAATTGATTTCATTCAGTGTTTCGTGAATCCATATTTTAAGTTGTGTCATAATTTGTCAACGAAACTTATTAATCCGAGTTTCCAAGGAGTAGAAAATTACAATATCTTTTTTCCGTCCATACTACTGGCTTATTCAAGTCGCCCACTGAGTGATAAAATGTTTGCATTATTGTGGTACCCGTTTTCTTTGCGTGACATGAAAATATGTATGATGATTTATGAAATCTTTTTAATTAATTTTTAATTTAATAAATTTGATAATTAAACAAAGACAAAACATAACTTTCACCATAATGGTTGAGTCTCGTGAAATCAATATATTGGACCGTGCAACCAACAAGTTTCCATGGTAGGTCGTGGCGGTGGTAGGTTTCCATCCCACAATCGCGATTGGTCTGATGGATTTTACTGGTTCAATTCTCATGTTGATCTTTCGATAATTGGTCATCCATGGAAAGCTATTTCCCACGATTTATAAAGGGGATACCAGTCCTACTAAGTGTTGATACCATTTCATCGATCCAGGATCGGTGGGATCTCTTTGTTCTATATGAAACGGTATCAGCACTTAGTATAACTGGTATCCCTTTATAAATCATGTTATTTCCTTATAAAATATCCGTTTCTTATTTCGTAATTAGAAATTATTTAATTATTTCCTTACAAGAATTTTAGCTACGATCAGAAAGTGTACGATAGTCGTTGTACGAAAAGTCATGGACTTGTCACATGGAGCATTGATCTTCCGAGTGGATTTCGCAATTGTTTCTTCCGACAACCCATGATCAGTTGAAGAAGAAGACTCGGAGAGAATTCAATTCCTTGTTCGAAGTGTTAGTTATTTGTTTATTGAAATGATTTGAGAAGTTTTCTATGCCAATTGATTGTTTCTCATTTGTATCCTTTGAAAATCTCTGAATCCCATCCATATTTTAAATATATATCATCACTCAAGCCAATGGAATTGATTTCAATTTTTTAACATGCTAAGTGATCGTTTCATGATACACTAAATATATTCAATTAAAATCGGGTGCTACCCAAGGTAAAGGAAATGGTCAGTTCATGAAGCCAGTTGATGATATATATCTGTGCTGAAAAAAAAATACTTTAAAGGTTTCAAGCCTTTCCAATTTCTTCCGGTTAAGTTGACATGATCATAGCATATTTCGAAGATGAGATATGCACTTGCGTACACCGGTCTACGAGTTTGACAAATGGAAATTCTTTGACTTAATATCTCAAGTCTCTAATTGCATAAATATTACTCCGTTTCTGAAAACACAAAATTGGTTAAAAAGATCAAAACCAACAATTCCTTGGTGAAATACATTTGTAGATTTTGATAATGTTTATATGGACAAGAATCAAAAAAATACTATTCAATTATCCATTTTGGATATTCTACCCGGGATTTTGTTTATTCATTAACTGGAACAGTCCATTATGCCCTTGTCTTCTTTAAATGTTGCGGAAACCATAAAAAAAATGTTCAAACTGAAATGATAGAAAGAGAACATGAGCTAAAATCATTTGAAATCTAATACTGTTGCCATTGAAATTGGAGACGAACAGAAGAGATTCAGTATTTGAAGACGAGAAGGAAACTGAGAAACAAGAACGAACAGCTGTTGTTGTTGTTATTTCCATGAGGTTGAGATCGAGAAATGGAAAGGGATTAATTCCAGAGAATGAATCAAAATTCGATAATGGAGAAAAAGAGAGATGAGCAGATGAAGATGCTTCTGAATCTTAGAGATGGAAGTGTTGTTGCTGTTCGAATAAGATGTAGAACAAGAAAAGAGATGGATCTGATAGTTGAAATGAGAAGATTTAAATGGGTTTGATGTTTGATTTACAAAGAATTACAAGCTGGGTTTGAATTGATTCTGTGAAATTACATAAATAAGATGGTTTTTGATGAACTAGGGTCCCTGAATTGAAGAACAGCTTCGTGGCTTTGGTGATGGATTTAAGATAACATGAGCTAAAATCATTTGAAATGTAATATTGTTGCCATTGAAATTGGAGATGAACATAAGAGATTCAGTAAGGTTTTCGAGTTTAATTATAATAAGGAACTTTGGGTTGAGCTTGATTTTGAAGATGACAACAACACAGATGAGTTTGGAAAGAGTTCTAATGTTGAAACAATAAAGCGGCATATGTTTGTTGCCGTAAGTATGATTGAGTGACGTAGATGGAGAACTGCTTCTATGTTTGCATAGATTTAGGAGTTATGAGTTTGTTGTGGATTTGACTTGCAGGGAATTAGAGCAGAAGAAATAAGTACAAAAGAAGAAGAACATAAGGACCATAGCCTATATCTCTCACCTATTCGATAAAATTCCGCATAGAGGAGGTTTAATCTATTGTTTGGAATGAAAAGTATGGTATTGTGGTCCCTGGATTACAAACATCAGTATATTTGATGTTTGATTCATTTTGACGATTGGTTTTTTAATTGTAGATTTTCTTCAAATTTTTTATGATAAAACTTGAAATCTAGATGAAACTAGTTGGTTTTTCAATGGATTAAACCTGGATGAAGCCAGTTTCATCCTGCATACTGTGAATACAACATATTTTTGGCTAGGATGAAACTGGTTTCATCTTATATATTCGACAAAAAATAAAGCCATCTTGTATATTCTCACAAAATCATTTTTTGGCTAAAATGAAACCAGTTTCATCCTCCATATTCTGAAGAAAAAAAAAATTTTGGTTAGGAAGAAACTGGTTTCATCTTGTATATTCTGACAACATTCTATGAATTTATCTGCAGATTGAAGTATATGCAAACTTAAGAAAAAATTTATATATAACTGACCTGCAATCAACGTATATAATCACAGGCTAACACTGATTCATGAATTCTTGGAAAGTTAAAATTTTACAAACAAACCTTAAATTTAAACTACATGATTGACATTTTTATGGTGTATTCTCATGCCTAGGAGCTTTGGTACATTCGATCTTGCCCATATTTTCTTTTTTGTCGCACTAATAATTTCCAAAATTCAATCTTCCTTATTTCATCCTCTTGTTTTCTTGTGATTTTCAATAAACCCGTTAACTCAACCATTTGTCTCATTTTTCATTCCTTTATCCAACCACATTCACAACATGCCCATTTTTGGTTCTTGCTTCACTGCCAGCAACATCCAAAACTCATCGTTCTTGCTTCCGCGCTCTTACTGGTTTTGCTTCCTACAACAATTCAGATCCATTCAGATTTATCCACCTCTAGAGAATAATGAAACCCAACCAAACATAAAACTGGATGAATCCAGTTTCATCTATGCTTAAACTTGTATAAAAACAATTTCAACACAATTGATAATAGGATGATACAAGTTGCATCCATATTATACATGGGCGAGAAAATTTTCAACAAATCTAAAACAATTTCAACTGAATAGCTACCTGTAATCTCAACTGTCTTGACAATGTTGTTCATTCATATTCAACTTAGTCTAAAACATGATGAAACTGGTTTCACCCTAGTTAAAACATGGATGAAAACGAATTCCACTGAATCTAAAAATGGATGAAACCAGTTTCATACTAACTTATACACGAGTGAAAACAAATTCAACCAAATTAAAATACAGTAGAACTTCGATAAATTAATCTTCGATAAATTTATCCGGTCCCAACTAGGCTTGTGCAAGCTAAATTTTTACTCGATAAATTAATAACTTCGGTAAAATAATAATTTTTTCCGGTTCCAAGGCTATTAATTTATCGAAGTTTACTGTAGGATGAAACCAGTTTCTGGTTTAAACATGGATGAAACAAATTCAGCCAAATCTAAAACAGGATGATACGAGTTTCATACTAGCTTAAACATGGATGAAAACCAATTCAACCAAATTCAAAACATGATGATACCTGTTTCATCCATATTTAAGCAATAAGAAAAGAATACTAAAATGCATTCATCTTATAATTTTTGCATCTAAGAAAGGATGATATTGGTTTCATCTATAACAAGATGATAAAAGTTTTATACTTATTTATACATGGATGAAAATCAATTCAACCAAATTCAAAGGGATTACAACAGTTTCATCCACGTTTACACAAGAAAAAAAGGTCTAAGACAAGATGATAATGGTTTCATCCATGATTAAGCAAAAAAAAACAAAAAAAAAAATCATTCATCTCATAAAATCATCCATCCATCTCATGGATTTCAAGTAGAATTCAGGATGATGCCGGTTTCACTCATGTTTATGCAAAGGAAAAAAACATACTAAAATTTCATAATTCATACAACATCATTCATATCATAAACTCTAGGCTGATCAATGCATGTGTAATTGATGAGTTTAGAAAATAAAATCAAAAAGAGAATTAGGGTTAGGAAACTTACGAATGCCCATATTATGAAATTTATTGAAGACAAAACCCTAATTTTTATGAAATTGAGAAATCTTAATGAAATTAGGGTATCAGAATGGGTTTAACGGGTGATGGAGTCAGTGGTGGTGGTACCGACTGAAATCAGATTGGTGTTGATATTTGTGGTGGCGGTGATATCAATTTTGTGAAATCAGAAAATGTTGACGATATTGTTGGTGTTTGTGGTGGTGGAGGAAGGTGGTGATGTTGGTTGTAGTTGTTGTAGACATCGATGGTGGTGGTTGTAGTTATTATCGATGGTGGTGGTGGTAGCTGTAGTTACAGTTGATGATGGTGGCGGTGGAGAAAGAGTCGATGGTGGAGAGAAAAGGGAAGAGTTGATGGTAATGTAATGGAGGAAGGGTAATTCTGTCTGTTCTCATTAAAAATATCTCATGTCCATTTGACCCAGAGCAAATATTTACCCGTACATCTGAACCGGGAAAAGTGCCTTTTTGGCCAAATAGCCCATTTTCTGTTCTGAAAAGATGCTAAAATAAAAAGAAAAAAATAATACTCCCTCCGTCCCACTATTAAGTGACCTAGTTCAAGTTTGCACAATCTTAAGGCAAGCAAGGGAAAAGAGTATATTTAAGCATTTTTTTTTACGATTATACCGTTATGGATAATAATTAGTGAAACTTTGAAATGATTTATCTCTCAAACTACACCACGGATGTTCGCAAACTTCATACCATTGAAAAGCATTTTAAAACACCTGTGTAACGAATATAAACATGCCTATCAAATTATGCATATTTCTTATATTTCGTATAATCAATTAAAATGATAATTTTAGAAATATCTTCTTGTTTAGTGATATAAGTCACTTAATAGTTGGACAAAATCTAAAAATAAATAGGTCACTTAATAGTGGGACGGAGGGAGTAGTAAATTTTTTCTAGAAACATAAAGAATATTTACTATTTATACATATGCCAATTATATTTGATAAATCGGATAGAATTTAGGGATATATGTACACAAAACTTACAATCAGAATAACGGCTTTCGTATACTTCTTTAAAACTGATGAAAGAAGCAAATTTGATTTCTAGTGCGATTAATTATATTTTAATGGAACACGAGATTCATGGGTTTCATTTCATTTCAGATACTACACATTTTAGCACGGGATATTTGGTTTTGTGTTTGTTGAGCCTTGATTTGTATTCTACTCCATCCGTACGTATTATATATAGGCGGAATTTTCATTTTTCCTTGTGCCGTTATATAGGCGGAGTCTAAATTTCAAAACGATATTTTACTTATATTACCCCTATTTATTTGCTTGGGAATCATCACAATTGAGTATATGTCTCTAACATTGACAATATAATTAAAGGTAAAATAGGAAAAAACATAGAAATGTATAAAATCAAAAAAAATTCTTAATCTAAGAGAATTGGTCCCTCCGTCTATATATGTGGTGCGGAGAGAGTACTAATCTTTTGTACAAAAAGTGGCACTTTTCCAAAATCCACGGGGAAATGCTTGTCTCCTATGTGAACACTAAAATGACTGTTTAAATTAGTAGTTCTTAATTCTTTGATTTGCTTACTTTTATTTATCTTAAGTTTCAAACATAAAGCAACTCGAAACCTCATTGGACACCTTTTTTACTTGTTGCAAGCAGATAAGTGAATGTGAAGAAATGTTAATAAAGCCATAAGGGATGAAAATGGACCAATTTTTTCAACTTGCTCTATGAGATTGGTCCAAAGCTAGTAGTAATCAGCTAATCTCTGGTCTAAAGTGGACATAATAGTAGGTTGTTGTCTCTATTGTCTCTTCATTGTTCAAGAAATAAAATAAAAGTGTCCCCTTTAACACTCAATTTTCTACTGCGACTACTACTTTCTTTCTATATCCGCTCTCATTATCACGGAGACTTTGGCGAGTCATAAATACCTGCAGAAAAAACTCCAAGTCCAGTCTTCAAAGATTAATATCAACGAACTTTATTTCGCTTGGTTTTCTCTATGGCATATGGCCTATGGGTACTAGTGGGGCTTAAAGGAATTAACAATATCCCCCGATTTTACATCATGGACCATCGTGAAACTGATCCCCCGAGCAACCAAAGGTTTTAAAGGTCCTCTCGGGGTGAATTTCATCATTTACTTTAGTTCTTTTTCTTTTCATTTTTTGGTAGATAATTTTATATATAGAGAATTAAAGAAATGTTGCGTCCAAAATTCTTTTGAGCGTCACCCTCAAAAATCATAAGATAAATATTCTTTCAAAGAAACCCACATAAAGATTGAACATTCATCAAATATTTGATGGTCCAAAGTATAAAAATAACACACAGTACAATACCTCAAAGGAAAACTCAAATGGACGAAAACTCATCCAGAAACGAATCCGAACACCTCCTCTGAAGCCTATACAGCCACGTGTCAAACCCAAAAGTTATTCCAAGTTATCAACCAAACCAGATCCATGTTTGAGAACAGACACTACTATCTTGCTTGAAAACCGTCGCCGCCAACAGAGATCATCAGTGGAGCTTTCATGAACAAGATGTTGTCTTCAAAATCCAGGCCAAAACAAGATCAACAAAAAAGTCATTGTCTACTTGATGATTGTTTTAAAAATCACGCCTGTTAGATCATTTCTCGGTCGAACTCACAAGGGTTGCTATCTCAAGCTTGTTGTCAAATTTAGTTGATCAAAGCTATATCTTAATTTCTAGTCTTCATTTAGTCAAGTCTCGGATTATGATAGAAGAGTGTAGTTGAGT
This sequence comes from Papaver somniferum, assembly GCF_003573695.1. Classification (NCBI taxonomy): domain Eukaryota; kingdom Viridiplantae; phylum Streptophyta; class Magnoliopsida; order Ranunculales; family Papaveraceae; genus Papaver; species Papaver somniferum. The sequence goes on from NC_039358.1 coordinate 144,114,787, forward strand.
ACCAGACATCACTGCGTTCTACCGTTTGAAGGCGAAGATCAACCGAAGCTTTTGGAGAACTTCATCAACAAAAGGTAAGTGAAGACTGAACCACCTATTTCTCAAGTTTTCACCTTTATATCTATGAGACATTGTCGCATGAATAAATTAGACATTACATGCATAACAAAAATTTCAAGTCAAGTTTATCTTGATTAATCGTTCTCGAAATATGCTAAGTTTAGAGCATTTGTTCATACTTGATGAATTTGGTTAAGAACAATTCATTGTTTATGACCTAATTATGGTTCAAGATTTAATCATTTGAAAATAACATGGAACAGAGATCTGTGTCATTGATGTTATTCAGGAATGTTTTAAATTGATTATTAGTGAGATGTAGAACTATTGTATATCTGGATACAGGAGGTATGCATACCAGTTCACATACTAGGAGAACCGTTATAAGTCCAAGCCACAATACATGTCCCCAGTACACGTACCGGCGTAGCTATAGTTCGGAAGCGACTTTTTGGTACGCATACCCAGTATGCAAAACGAAAAAGATATGTTGGTTTCAAAACAGAAAAGATACACATACCCAGTATGCAAACCATAAAAGATCAGTGGATTCCTGAACCCGTTTTTATATTAAGGGTATACATACCCGATACACATACCATGACAAAAATACTCATGAACAGGTACAGTACACGCACTTACCCTGTCGAATATCTTTCAGGATGCATCAGAATTATTTCTGTGAGATAATCGGCATTTGAACAACTCTTTAAAAACACAATCTATACATGTTTTATCATAATTGTGACTCAAGATTAAAGTCTTAAAGTTTTATATGAAAATGGTTAAGCTTATTGATCGATGGGCTAGTTTCGGCTAACATTTCATGAACAAGTTATTGTACACGGTTCGGTTATGGTTAATCCTAACCATAATGTATATTCTATTATGTTAATCTCAAGTCAAGTTTTTCATCTAACGATGATTAATGATTGCTTGATTCCGAAGCAACCTTAGCTTAAATCTAAAGCAACCTTGATCTTGAAAGTCTATATAATGAGAACCTCAAACAACTGGGATCTTTGAATTCCTGAAACTATTCTTGCGTGTCCAAGTAATAAAATAGAGTCGTCATATCCTTTAAACCTTTTTAGGTTTAGCGACTAAAAATAATTCACCAAGGGATTCGTGAAGCCAGGTCCAACTATCTTCATCTTGATAGTTCGTGTATCCTGAACTTGTTTTGATTGTTGATCCTTGTCCAACAAACAAGATAGATAGAAATCACAAAGTTTCTTCATCTCAAACTTTGTGAATCTACAAGTATCTACTTGTGATGTGAATAATAATCTAGGTTGTTCTTCGATAGTCATAAGACTGGATTTTGAGGTTTGCTAGATTCTGTATTGCCATCGATTTCCTACCTCACCTTGATCTTTGATCAGAACAGAAATCACATATTGTGGGAGGAAGATTGGTTTAAAGTCTTCAATTGAGTTGAAGCAACTCTTAGGTTGTAAAGGACGTCAGCTAAGGGAATCAATTGTGCGGAATCCTGCTGGGATTCAAGAGGCGTCAGGAGCGCGACTGTAACTGAATCTCTGTGGCAGTAGATTCAGTCTCAACTACATTCCAGTCCAAAGTTCTGATAGTAGGCTAGAGTCTGTAGTCGGCTTAATACATTTTAGTGTTCAAATCTGGACTAGGTCCCCGGGTTTTTCTGCATTTGCGGTTTCCTCGTTAACAAAATTTCTGGTGTATGTGTTATTTCTTTTTCGCATTATATTGTTTATCTTTATAATTGAAATATCACATGTTGTACGTAAAATCAATTCAAGTAGATAAGTCCATTGAAATTGTTGGATACGACTTGATTGAGTCTTGGATATTGATATTTTGAATCATCCAAGTACTCTCACTATATAATCAAGTTCACAGACTAAACTCTGTTTACATTATGATTGTGAGAGAAAGAGATATAAGCTCTTTATATAATTCCTGATTGAGATTCATTAAGTTGTAGCTCTCGGAATTGTATTTGAGTTTAGTCCATATAGGTTGTCTAAGAAAAAGTTAGTGGTGTATATTGTTACTCCCGAGTTTTCAATTGGTATCAGTGCAGGCAAACAAGTGAAAGACTTAATAAGTTTGTGTTTAAAGCAATCTGAGTATATGGACAGGAATGCAATCTCGATAAACATACCGCCAGCCGTTGATAATACAAATTACTTATGGTGAAAATTTTTATGCGTTCTTTTCTACAAGCCTGTGACTTTCAGACATTGAAACTTGTGGTTATGGGATACAATCCTCCGATAGTTGTTAGAGACGGAAACACTGTTGAGAAAGATTTAGCAGAATATAATAAATCCTAGATAATAGTTGCAAAGCATAATTCTGACGGATTAAATGTTATTATTCACGCCATAAGCCAAGATCTTCAGCACCATGTGACTTCATGCACTAAATCTAAAGATGTTTGGGATATCTTAGAAACCATATTCGAAGGAGATACCTCAGAGAAAGAAGCTAGGCTTAAAAACCTAAATTCTGACTGAGAAAATCTTTGTATACTTGATGAAGATTCGTTTGATGAGTTTAATCAAAAAGTGTCAGGAATTGTTAATGCATGTTATGTGTTAGGGAAGACTATTCTCCAAAAGGACATTGTGATGAAAATTCTCCGATCTTTACCAGCAAGATACGATTCTAAGAAACATGTCATCATGGAAGGAAATAACTTTGCAATTTGATATAGTTTTTGCAGTAGTAAGAAAAGTGGTTCATTTAAGACTTGTGAAAGTTGATTTTAGATTTAACTTCTAATGCTAAAACAAAGAAAACTCAATTAAAATGTGATTTCAAGATTGTAGAGAGACCGAGACAAAGGATTGCACCATTAACCAATTTTTAGTGATTCGATCTAAGTCATAATTATGCAACTCAAGATATTCAATTTGATTCTTAAATATTGCCTTGAAAAGTAGATTTTCAAAATAATAGTTGTTAATCGCAAGTATGGGACATCAAAAAACCTATGCTAAGAATGTACCATCAAGAGAGAACACAACTACTTAATCAGAATCATATAATCAATTTTTCGTTCAATGCAAAAATCATAAAAGAACTGCAATAATTAATTTAAATAAAAATTACCACATAATAATTGGAAAAAAAGGCTTCCTTCGTTTCCTCAGCTAAGGGGTTTAGCTCCTCATGCTCAAAACACACTCAAAATAATAATTCATAGCTCAAAAAGTGCTTTTATTGAAGAGGTATGAGAAAAAGAATAAATAGTAGTCGCTGAAAGTCTTTTGCAAGTACAGATGAAACGATAAAACACTTTTTTCGTTGAATATACCACTGTTTTTGCGACACTCTCTGTAAGTCTGATGTTCTTCGTGTTCCTGATGATGCAGTAACAGAAGAGATTCCTGCAACTTGACTTTTTCGGCTCTCCGCTTCTCTAAACTTCCTCCCCTACTCTCCGTAACCTCCCGTGACTTCAATCTCTCCTATTTAAACATAATAGACCGCAAAAATCTCGAGGTATCTTGTCATTAACTCTGTTTTTAGCTTCGACCAAAAGTCACGGGAAAATCTCTATCAAGCTTCCTTATGCGTTTTAATTTATTTTTCAAATTCCTTTGTGTTCGTTAGATATGAACTGGAAAAAAAATATACATGCTTAATTACATGATATCTTTCCAAATTTTTGAAACTGAATCCTGTATATATCACGTTCCCTGTTTTCGATAATACCAAATATAAGAAGATTTCTTCCATTCTTTCAGTTCCAAAACACGTCACAATTTTTTCCATTAAGAAACAGAGTTATTTTTCGTATTTAACTCTCTCAAAACTCTTCCAGATATACATCAACAGAACCTGAGAACCTCCTTCCCTGTTTTAGCATCAAAATTTGATCGATTATAATAATCGTACAAACCACGTCTAGACACGAAAAGTCCAGCCCATCAGAATATCAAGTTGAATCTCCCAAAACAGCTCCAAAATTCGAACCTAATATGTTTTCCCCTGAAACAATTTTCCGCAAAAACTGAAATGCCAAATGTAGAAGATGGTCGCCCCTTATCCTACTATTGAGGTGCCGATAGTAATTTGGGTGCCCCTTAGTAATTGTGCACCCCTTAGTAATTGCGCACCCCTTATCCACTATTGGGTCCCTTTGGTACATGCCCTGGTGGGTGCAAATATTAATTTTTGGGCATAAATAGTAATTTCCTGGGTGCCTTTATCAACTCCTCTGGGTGCCTTTAACACATTTCTGAGGTGCCTTTAGTAATTTTCTCTGAGAGTTCAAATGCCACTTTTCGAGCCAATTTTTCCGCAAAAATTTATTTCTCCAAAAATATCTACAAATACATAAAATACCAAAATAAATACAAAAATGGGTACTAACAATATAGAAAATCGAGAACAAAATAGACACATAAATGCGTCTATCACAACTCTTTCCAGAAATAGTCTCATTGGAAAGCTGAAGATAATTGATCACGAGCACAGTGTCGCAAAAATTTAGCTACAACCAAATCATGTGTAACTTCTTCGAAGAAAATCTTGTCTCGGGCTGACGAGTATTGTGTTGATCACGATGAAGAAAATATATCTATGATCACACAGCAAGTCAAAAATATCCTAAAGAGGAACAAACAATCTGGGAAGCGGCACTCCCGAACCGACACCCAAGATGATTTAATTATTCAAGACAGATTTTCCCTTCAAAGAAATAATGCTCTAATAGTTTCACTTGATAACTCTGATGAGCTTGCTTTTAGAAATTAGAAAGTAAACTCAGCCCCATGTGCAGAAATATCTGTTGATTCTGATTCGTCCTCTGATTCCGAGTCAGAAAAGGAGATTATAAAATTCTTGAATAAAAGTGAAGAAATTCACCGAAAAAACCTTCGTTTGAAGAATACCTTGGAAAAACTCAAATCATCTCTTCATGTGAAAAATCTAGAGGTGGAAAAACTTAATGAAAATTTCACTAGAACAATGTGTGTAAAAGATAATGAGATTGATACCCTCTAGTGTGATCTATAAAGGCTCCCGGGAAGCTCAGACAAAATTTCAGCTATGTTGTTTGGGGAAAAGTACTTTGGTAACACTAATGGTATTGGGTTCACCAGTAAGACCTCAATCACCAACAACTGTTTCATGCATCCTTGCCTGTTCATGCAAAGTGGAAACAATTTGTTCTGATTAACAAGTAGCTAAGTCTTCTAAAGATGAGCCTTTTCTGGATTGTTTCTTTTGCGGAAGTAAGAACCATGTTTAAGAAAAATGTTGGAAATTCAATAAGAATAACAAGAAAATTGTTTAACTTCAGAATGACATGCAGATAATGAATCAGCTCTTGAAGAAAATTTTTGAAGCCTCAATGCTAAAGAAAGACAAACAGAGAAGAAAATGAACCACGAAAAGTAAGTCTCCTACATACAAAAATAACCTTGTTAAGTCACCTTGTGACACAAGAGGTGAGTTTTCTACTCACCCCGAAAACCGAAAGCCCGTTTGTCCAGGAACAAGTCCCGGGTAGGGCTAAAGACTATCTCGTGAAGAATAGTCTCATAAAAGTGTAGCAAAAGTTTTTACGGCGGCTTGTCTGCCTAAACACAACCCACCATAGGCATGAACAGTCCTTGGCACATTCAATGCCTTGTTCATTTTTGTCACATAGGGTGAAGTAGTCACCACTTCAGTGGGTTTAAGCATTCACGACTATCAAAGTAGCATATCTTCTTACACCATGTCCCTGCTGCAGGGCTACGGAGGGATTCCCCCCTTCACGATCCTGCCATCTGCAGAGCTATAGGGGAAGTCCCCCTTTCAAAATTTGGTTTTCCTAATTCTAATAAATGCTTGTCCAAAGTTTATGAAATCTCTCAATAAAAATCTCCAATCTGTAAATGCACATTACTAATTTTTATTCTCTAGAGTTATGCATTTAATTGTTGGTAATTAAAGCATATACAACCAAAAACCTTAATTAAAAGATTCCCAATTTATTTCGGTACATGATCCCCTTGAGTACTAAGGAATATCTTTGAACAATAAATGATAAGAGTTACTGTACGTGTTCAAAGTATGTTGGCATCTCTTCACTGTAAATCCGTATTCATACTTACATGGATTTACATTCTTGGAATATGTTATACCACACTTCCAAACAAGTTTAGAATTGGTTCACCTGTATTCCGAGATTACTATGTGTTTGATCAAAGCACATACGTGAGTTTATGAAATAGATTCCTAATAGAAGACCTTGTTGGCTGAGTACGATGAAAGTCTATAAATAGGGAGGTTTGGTTGTTAACTAAAAACACATAGACCTAGAGAAACTTGCAGACAAATACTTGTGTTATTGTCAAAGGCAAGCTTAGCAAATAGTTTAGGTTAATGATATACACATTTATGTCTGCAAGTGGAGAAAATTACTCGAAAGTGGCATTTGAACCTCCGGAGGCACCCAGAATATGTACTACAGGTACCCCAGAAAAGTTATATTTACACCCAGAAAAAGCACCAACGGCACCCAAGAGGAACTACTAAAGGCACCCATCAGTTGGATAAGGGGCATCCCATTTCCAGGGCAACAACTATTGGCAGATTCATAAAGGATAGGGGGAGGTCATCTTCTAAATTCAAATTCATAAAAAATGCGGGAAATATGTTCTTCACGGTGTAAAATTAGGGTTGGATTTTTTGGGCATGATTAAAGGAGATTCAATCGCTGGATTCTGTTTAGTTGGACCTTGTAACGTTAAACAGGCTTGGTATAATCATTGTATTGGACCCAGTTGGGCTAGACGATCGATTGAAAAAAATAGGGCATGAGAGATAGCCGGAGTTATTTGGATTGATGTTGAACGGTTTTTAGGAGGAGTTTGGCTTGGTTTTCGACTAGGATATACCTGTTTGACCAAATCGGGGAAGGTATTGGATTGTGTCACGTAAATAAGGAAGAGTTCGATGATTCTCAAAAATCAGGAAAGTGAGATTATCACGGTTTTTGGTTTATCATGGGTTCACGATAATACAGGGGAAGAGCTTTCGTCGGGTTTGTTTTGTTTGAATTATGGAAGTTACGTGAAAAATAAAGGTAGAATATCTTCCCAGATTGATTGAATTCTATCTTTGGAAGAGTTTTGATAACTTAGGGAAGCTGCGTAAAGGGGAGTTGGAAAGAATCTTTCTGTAACTTGCAAGGCAGGGGGAACTAACATATTCGGTGAAGATTTACCATAGATAGGGAGTTGTGGTGTATAAATATATTGTTCCGAGTCCAACAGAGGCTATCGAGAGTTTGGGGAAAGTTTTGGAGGTTGCAGAGGCTTGGGAAGAAGATTGCAGAGAAGTTCTGCTGCTACGAAGAAGAACCCGAAGAACATAAGACTTACAGAGTCTGTCGCATATTCCACAGCAGTAATTACGTATCGTTTATTAACAGTGCTTGTCATAGACCTTTAGCCACTATTTTCATTCTTTCTGCAACTCTTTCTCTGTAACAGTGGGTTCTGTAACACTCATATTCGTTGCAAAATCGCTGCTTTATTCCTTCTAACCTTTGTAAACACCTTTTTGAGCAATGGAAAAATATTTTGAGCAAGTTTTCATCATGTGGAGCTAAACCCCATCACTGGGACAAAGGAGGAAGCTAGATTTCATCTATGTGGTAACTTGAATTAATTCTTATTTACTTTTTGCACTGTTTATTAATTGTTGTATGATTTTTATTGAATGATTGTTATTTCAATTGATGGGTCATGCTTAGATTAAATGATTTGATGTCCCATGCTTTAGATTTACAGTCATTGCTCTCAAAAATCTATCTTGGCAAATATTAAGAGTTAATAAATTTTATTATTTGAGCCATAAATATCCTAGAATTAATTTCTGAACCACATGAATATGAGAAACAGTTAAATCCCGAGTCCCAGTAACTCTTACTCTTGTTACCTTCTTTTCCATATTCTTGCTAGTTTTAGTATTTTCTTCAATTAAGTCTAAAATCAACAACTTCACAAGTCCGAGAATCAAGCCCTTTTCTTATCACAGTAAAAATTACATCAGTTTTTGGCGCCGCTGCCGGGGACTTGCCTTTAGGTTATGTTTTAGATTTTTTTTAGGTCTATTTATTTTATATTATTTCTTTTGTTAGATTTTACTTTGGGTATTTTTGTTTTTGGTGTGCCTGTTTTCTGGAAGCTAAAAGTGGAAAGTTGGACTTGCCTAAAAAAGTACAGAAAATCCAAGATTTTTATTTATTTTAGTTAGTTTTTATTTTGTCTATTTTTGGACTTGTATATATATTGTTTGTTTATTTATTTTGAGTATTTTATTTATATAAAAAAAACACGTTGCACACACCAATTGCATCGTCAGAATTACCGAATTTAGGAAACCTGTGGAAAAGTACGCTGAACCCGTGCCTTGGGCCTTATGGGAGTTACCAGCCGAAATTCCAAAAACCCCAGCCTCGTACCTGTAGGTATATTTTGCTGAGGTATCCCAAGCTTACCTAATTTAGTAGACCCTAGTTAGTTTTTATTTTCTCTATTTTTGGACTTGTATATATATTGTTTGTTTATTTATTTTGAGTATTTTATTTATATAAAAAAAAAACACGTTGCACACACCAATTGCATCGTCAGAATTACCGAATTTAGGAAACCTGTGGAAAAGTACGCTGAACCCGTGCCTTGGGCCTTATGGGAGTTACCAGCCGAAATTCCACAAGCCCCAGCCTCGTACCTGTAGGTATATTTTGCTGAGGTAGCCCAAGCTTACCTAATTTAGTAGACCCTGCATTTGCATGTGCGCGATTTCTTGTTGAAGAATAGTATTCTTGCTTGTGTATGCGCCGTTGGAAACATATAGGAAATAGACTTGAGGAAAACGACCTTTTTAATTTGACTCCAACCCGTTACACAAATTTAGGTGATACTTGCATTTTTGTCGAAATGGTTAAAAAAATGATGATGAGGTCCCAGTAAAAACCCTCAGGGATCGTTTGAACCCGTCTAAAGTAATGCGTGACCCAGGTGTAGTTCTACCAGCTTCTACGGTCCAATTTGATATTAGACCTGAGACTATTGGCATGTTTCGTACCTTTAAGGGGTTAGAGAATGAGAACCCGTATACCCACATAAGAGACTTTGAAATGATTTATGATACAATGAACTATCTGAATGTCTCCAAAGATGTGCTTAGGTTACGTTTGTTTCACTTCTCTCTTGATGGGAAAGCCAAAGAGTGGTATCATTTTATTCCTTCTAAAATAATTACCACTTGGGATGGTCTTGTAGAGGTATTTGTTAAGAAATTCTACCCACACCATAAGACTGCTGCTGTTCGGCAGTCTATCCAAACCTTTAAGCAGAAATTAGGTGAAAAACTTCATGATTATGTAGAAAGGTTTAGTGAATTGTTATACCAGTGTACACATCACGGCTTTGAAAAATCCCACATGACCCAAATTTTATATGAGGGCCTTGATAGTGAAACCCGTATGCAGGTAGAAACAATTAGTGGTGGAGAATTTACCCATCAAGACCCAGATGAATGTTTTGACGAGTTCATCGAGTTAGCCGAGAAAACCAGGCAATGGGCTTCAATGAGGGAACCAGAAATACCTATGGGTCAGATATTCTTAGGCGTCTAGAGGCCTTAGAAATGAATCAAGGGTCACACCATGCAAGATACGAAGAGCAAGACCATGCTCTTTATAACAACTCTAGGTTTGACAACCGTCAGAGATTTTTATAACCCTGGTTGGAGAGACCATCCTAATTTTTCATGGTCTAAGGGCCCGAGTCAAGGCCATTCTAGTAATTCTCAGGCTCTCTTGGGGTTTGGCTATACTAAGAATCCTTTAGGACCAACAAAATTTCGAAACCTTTCAGATAAGAAGATCACGAGTTTAGAAGAGTCTCTAACCATATTATCTCATAACACTGCAGTGTTTAAGCAATAAGTTGAGAAAGGTTTACATGAAAACTCTCAGGATATATCCGAGCTAAAAACTCAGGTTATTCTAATTGTCGAGTCTTTGCAAGAGAGATAAAAAGGTAAGTTTCTTAGTCAACCAATACTTAATCCTAGAGGAATCCATTCGATAACAATCCTTAAGAGTGGTAAAACGGTAGACAATAAGGTAGACATGCCTAATAGTGGACATAATGTAGATCCACCTTTTAGTTTCCAGGAGGAACCACTAGCTGAAGATACTGACAAAGTTTCTAGTTATGCCAATGTGATTCCTCCTGATAGGTCTTATTTTGTGCCCAGAGCCCTATATCCACAGTTGTTAGCTCCAATAAAGAGAGAGTCGACTTTTAACGAATTAATGGAAATATTTAAGCAGGTAAACATTAACATCCCTTTACTAGAAGCAATTAGGCAAGTGCCCGCTTATGCCAAGTTCCTTAAAGATCTTTGTACACGAAAGCGTAAGCTTAATGTCCATAAGAAAGCCTTTTTAGATGGCCAGGTAAGTTCAATCCTTATGAACCAAACAACCCCTAAGTATAAAGACCCTGGATGCCCCACCATATCTTGTACAATTGGTAATCACATGGTTGATAAGGAACTAATTGACTTAGGAGCTAGTGTTAACTTACTCCCGTACCATGTGTACACCCAACTAGGTCTTGGAAAGTTGCATCCGACTAAAATGACATTGCAATTAGCTGACAGGTCTGTCAAAGTCCCTCGTGGTGTCATAGAGGATGTTCCGATTGAGGTTGATAAGTTCATTTATCCAATGGATTTCGTTGTTCTATATACCCAGCCTGTTTAGGACCATAGTGCTCAAATACCGATGATTTTAGGTCGCCCATTTTTAGCCACAGCTAATGCCATCATCAACTGTAAGACCGGGCTTATGAACATATCCTTTGATAATATGACCACTGAACTAAATGTATTTAATGTTACTCGACAACCTTCTGATGAATTAGAGGAAGTAAATATGATTAGCACTTTAGTTCAGAATAATTGGGACGACATTCTATTTTATGATTCTTTGGATGAATTTGATGAGATTCTCTTAAGTCAGTTAAGTGACCAAACTAATGATCTAGAAGAAGCTCTTGAGTATTTTAAAGACTCCGAGGATCCAGAAATTCAAGCAATAGTTAGAGGTTTGTCCGAGAATACTGACTACCCTAAGTTTTGGGGTAGTGATGGTCAAGTATCCCCATTAAAAGTCCCTAACTTGGGACTCGAGCCTAGTGTGCCTGCGGTATTACTTGAGTCTCTTCCGACTCCACAATCTGATCCTCTTGATACTGTCCAGGAAGAAATCCATATATTAGAGACATGTTGTTCGAATGAGTCTAATTGTCAAGACACTCATATGAAGCCCAAGTGGGCACCGCTGATAAATCCAGTTGTCTTGCAAGAAGTGTTGGATCAAGTTTTGTTATATTTGTTTATTTATCTAATTCGGTGCAGTTGTTTCATAATTGTGGTAGTTTTATTTAGTATTGTTGATCCACAGTTGTTTCGACTATTGATATATGATTTGAAAGGTAATTAGCCATTTTGTGGTATTTGACGTCTGGCTGAAGACTTTAAATTTAGCAATTCTTGGGAGGTAACCCATGCTCATGCAACACGGTAATATCTTTCCTTAACTCTTTTGCTTCAAATGGTAACAGTTTCTCCTTGTTGATGTTTTAATTTTATCTTTAGAACATTGAGGACAATGCTAGATTTAAGTTTGGGAGTATGGGAGAAACTTTTTAGTTGCATTATTTTAAATTCCGGAGCCTGGAAATTTATGCTTATTAAGGATGGCACTAACCAATCTAAGTGGATGGAAGCATCTTGGTTGTAGGAGTTGAGGAACCGATCTGAGTGGATGGAAACATATATATAGAGTCTATTCACAAAAGCACAGAGCTCAGGTGTTAGAAATAACATGGTAGTTTCGCCATATCTCGTTTAGTCCTTTTCACCTTCTGTTTTTATTTTATTTTCTTTTTAAAAATATGTTTCTCTAAGTGATTTGGTGGGGCACACACATCGAGTTGTTACCACTGCTGGGATGATCTAGAGTGATTGAGTTACCAAAAAAAAAGACCATGTTTGAGGACAAAAACTGATTCTACTGTTTTTGGTAAATTTGGGTGTGTTGATGAGAAACGAATTCAAACCCTAAACAAATGCACTACACGGGAGTACTTTTAGATTATAGAGATCGATCTGTAAGAATCTGGCCTAAACCAAGAAATGGTCGTTCCAGATTCAATTCGGTCACAAGGTGAAGGAGAAGGGTTGATCTTAGGGAGGGAAGTGAAGAAGGTGTTTGAGATCAGAATGTTGAATTATGAAGGTATGGCTGTTTATGACTTGTGTATCAGAAAATCGTTTTTGGCTACTTGTATTGATAACACTTGTGTTGTCGTTTTCAAAATAGATTAAAAACCTATTTATACAAGTCATATTGAGCGCACCCTGATCTCTTAGGAAGTGGAGGAAGTTAATTAGTGGAGAGGTGGGTTTATGCGAACGGTGGCGATCATCATGTTTCCGTTATGAGGGAAAACTGATTACACGTTCACCCACTTCTATCATTATTGTTAACCGTCCGTTTTTCCTGACACTTTCTCGTAATGGGAGCGTTGCTCGCCGCACGTTGTAAACCACCAGACCAATACCCCAGTGAGTATCCCCTAGTTTGTGACATGTCTGATGTCTCGAGTGAATGGATCAAGTCATGTGACTTGCCGCTAAAATCAGCACATAGTGCTTTTAGGTTAAATAATAATAAATTATTTGTGAAACCGATTGTTATAAAGCATCGCTTATAGTCGATGTACGTAAAGTATCACTTTCGAATAAGCAGCTGAAAGTAATCGATGTGTTGGAAGCATCGCTGTTTTTGAGTTCGATCGAATCAGTCACGGATCGAGTGTCTTAAAAGGGTAGCGCGATCGACCACTTTTGGGTGATCGTTCGAGTGCCCTATGGGCGAACTACCACCTGGTCAATCACTTCCTGTGGAGGAGTGATGGCCGACGGTCATAACGCTACTTTGTTAATTTTCTGAGAATAAATCTACATCGTCCGACTAAGCTGGCGAAGTTGGATGGTCGTGATCGATTTGCGGCAGTTGTTCAATGTTGTTAACGCGATTTTTTGGGTTTGGAGGCCGATCGACCAACTCCCTTTTGAGCGAGCGATTCGAGGCGCTGCGTTTGGGTTTGAGTAGGTCGATCGACCATGTACAAAGGTGGCTTGCCAGCGAGCATGCTGACATCCCCTGGGTCACCTAAAATTAAATCTAAGCCACTCAATTCGGCTGGCGAAGTTGGATGGTCATGATCGATTTGCGGCAGTTGTTCAATGCCGCAAAGTGATTTTAGGGTTTCTTAAAACAGCGCGTTCACGCTACTTTGAGCAAACGATTTGATATGCCCTGGCTTTGCCGTGGACAGGTCGATCGACCAAGGGAGGAGTTGGGTCGACGGTGAACACGTTGGCACCTCTTTGATCGCTTGAGATGCGATCCAAGCCGTCCAACTAGGCCGGCTAAGTTGGACGAATGCGATACATTCTTGAGACCCTTTTTGTCAGTCTCAGCTCGTTTGAGCCATTTTATGCGGCGTGAACGCCCATGTTTGGGTCGGCGTTCGAAGCACTTGTGAATGAGTTACATAGGTCTCGATCGACTGGGGCATTAGTGGTCCCGCCGGTGGTCACTACGGTGATTGCCTAGTTCTGCTAAGAGTGGTCTAGGCTTGCTGAAACACGCAACCAAATCGTGTGGCCGTGATCGTTTCTAAGACTGATATTAACAGTCTAGATTTTCCTTAAGGAATCCAAGCGTGATCGAGCTAGCTTAAAAGTGCGTCGATACGAGATTCTCTTTGTCAGAGAGTGATGTAGCATGTGTGGGTATTTTCATGCAGATCTCAATACTGGCACTTCAGGAGATTCATGCTACTCTGCTGAGAGTGAACACACTTGATTTGGGTTTGAACCCTAATCAATATCACACTGATTCAAGGTATAGTTGCGATCCTTACGTCTCTGATCCCAGCAGGATACTACGCACTTGCTTCCCTTAGTTGATCTCACCCACAACCAAGAGTTGCTACGACCCAAAGTCGAAGACTTTAATAAAAAAAATTGTATCACACAGAAAAGTCTATGATAATAGATAAATCTGTCTCCCACAGATAAACCTACAAGTTTTGTTCCGTATTTTGATAAATCAAGGTGAACAGGAACCAATCGATAAACCGGACTTATATTCCTGAAGAACATCCTAGTATTATCAATCACCTCACAATAATCTAAATCGTATGGTAGCGAAACTGGATATTGCGGAATCACAAACGATGAGACGAAGATGTTTGTGATTTCTTTTTTATCTTTCCCTATCGGAGATATAATCTCAAGCCAATCTTACAATTGAACTCGTACGATAGAAAATGGCAAGATCAGATCGCTCAACTACAAGAGAAGTAGTTTCGTCTGGCTTCACAATCCCAATGAAGTCTTTAAGTCGTTAACCGACAGGGTCTCGATAAGAAACCTACGGTTAAAGGAGAATCGACTCTAGCAAACCAATTAGTATCACACAGGAGGTGTGGGGAATAGTTTTTCCAGTTGCTAGACGTCTCCCTTATATGGTTTTAAAATCAAGGTTTGCAATCCAAGTTACCTTGGTAACAAAGCATTCAATATTCATCGTTAGATGAAAAACCTGATTTATCCAAGCTAATATATTTCAACTGTTAGATCGAAACTTAGCTTGTCACACACACAAATGAAATGTATTCATTTTGGTTTGAGTAACCGTACCTAAACGTGTACACTTAGTTGGTTCACAAATAGTTAACCAATGGTTAGCCATATGAGTACTTTCATATTAATTGTATTCATATTTCTCATAACTAGTTCAAATGACTCATAAGAACTAGTTCAAGAGTTGTTCAATTGCTTAGATATTTATACATAGATACAATTGAAACAAAATCGGTTTGATTGACTTGAATCAATTCATGAACAATATAGCCATGGTTTGTAAATATTGCATTCCTTATTGATTTATTGTTTAAGTTCATGAAACTACCGATTTGAGAAATATAACCAGCTTAGGTACACGTACGGGTACGTGTACCATAACAACCGGACTTGAGTTTGAAAATTCAGCATAAATTTTCAGTTTGAAAACTTCCGTGGGTACGCGTATGGGTACGCATACCTAGGTGACTGGTTTTTCAGTTTGCAAACTTTACAAACAACAACAGAAATTTTCGGTATGAAAACTTCCGCCAGTACGCGTACGGGTACGCGTACCTAACCTGTCTCCTTCACCAATACCGCATGCACACGTATGCACACACTTGGTTTCTGGCACATGTATTGATACACTAATGTGTGAACACACTATATATGCTTATATCCATAGTTGGTTACGTAATCTCAACTCTATATTTAAATCATTGAAACATTCTTCTATAATGTTATAATAGTCGTTAGACATAAAGAATCGACTATCGTCATCAAAGCTATTTTCAAGATTGAAACGTCATCATGACTTTCGTCACGGGTAAAGATGAAAATGTTTAACAAAAGCTTACCAACAAATACTTCGAGAAAAAGATAGGTGAGTAAACTCGGCTCGAAATAGCAAATGTGTATGTATGAAAACTATCGTACTTATACGAGTTTTGTCTCAAGAGTAGGAGATAGAGTAGATAGAATTTTGAGTGACAAATGAGTTCAAGTCTCCACATACCTTTTGGTCGGATGAAGTTCCACTAGTTCCTTAAGTAGTTCTTCGTCTTCGTAAGATAATCGCCATGGAGTCTGGAGCTCAACTATTCCTAACTATCCTAGACCGAGACTTAGTCATAAGTATACTAGAAATCAAGACATATAGTTTTGATCACTAACATTGACAAACATGCTTGAGATAGAAACACATGCGAGTTCGACCAAGCAATGCTCTAACAATCTCCCCCTTTGTCAATGTTAATGACAAAACTATCAATACATATGGACTACAAAATAGATAAAACTTTATAGCTTCTCGTCCACATGCTTGATCTCCTTGGTGCTTCAACATTACTCGAAAACTTCATCTTTTCCAAGTACTCCCATGATTCCATAGATGTTCAATTCAACATCATAGTTGTTGAAGTCCGTAGACATAACAATGAGAAAACAAAAGCTCTCAATCATTGTTATACAGTGTCATAGTATTATTACACAACATCAAAGTTCTTATATCACAACTTCGACAACAATACTATGGTGATATGTATCACTCCCCCTTAGTCAATACTTTCGTCTCAACATGAAAACCACTCCCCCTTACATAATGACCCGTAAAACACGTAAATCATATGTATTTGTAGTGTGAAATACATATTCATTCTCCCCCTTTTTGTCAATAAAATTGGCAAAGGTACGAAAACGGGATCCTAATGAAATTTCCACAAAGACGCTTCAAGACCAACTAAAAGTACATAACAACTTATTTAGATGCAATCATAAATCCAAAGCTAAATGCATTCATCAAGGAGTTTATAAAGATACAAGATAACCCTTAAATAATTCCACAGCCGTACTCCCCACAAATATATGGAAATTAAGCGCAAGTTCAAAAAAACTCTCCCCCATTTGATGTCATTCCCGAGAGAACAACAAGAGCGACCTTACTTTTACAAGAAAAGAAAGATTTTATTAGAAAACTAAGATACTTAGAAGATACATCTACTAGAAACAAATGTAGAAAACAACTTTAGACCTCAAGAAGTTCCAAACTCAATTGCCCAAAGGATCGAGATAAGAACAGGGGCAAGAGTTAAGGACGACTAATGAACCAGAACAACACAAATAGACTGTCGTAAGTTTTGAAACGTAGCAGTATCTAATGGTTTAGTGAGAATATCAGCCAATTGTTGTCCCGAGGGCACAAATTCCATAGTAATGATATCATTCTCACAAAGATCTCGAATAAGATGATACCTTATGTCGATGTGCTTAGTTCTTAAGTGCTCCACTGGATTTTCTGTTATGCAAATTGCACTGGTATTGTCGCATAATATTCTCATTATTCCAGTGTTGATTCCATAACCAACAAGCATTTGTTTCATCCATAGAAGTTGAGTACAACATGAGCTTGCAACGATGTATTCTGCTTCAAATATTGAGAGGGATTGTGAATTTTGTTTCTTGTTATGCCAAGCTACAAGATTCATTCCTACATAGTAGAAACCCCCCTGAAGTACTTTTTCAATCTTTCACACATCATGCCCAATATGCATCTGAATAGGCAGTAAGATCAGTGTTAGTATCAAAAGTGTAAGATAGACCATACCCTGCAGTGTGATTGATGTAGCGTATAATCCTTTTTTTGCAGCTGCAAGATGAGATTCCTTCGGATTTTCCTGAAACCTAGCATAGCAACCAACACTGAAAGCAATATCTGGTCGAGTGGATGTAAGATATAGAAGGCTTCCAATGATAGATCGATAAAGTTTTTGATCCACACTTACACCTTTATCATCTCGATGCAATTTACCAGTGGTAGGCTTAGGAGTTAGTTTAGGAGTGGACTGATCAAGGCCAAATATTGAGACAAGATCTTTAGCATATTTCTCTTGAGATAAGTAAATTCCATCCCTGTGTTGTTGAATTTGTAAACCCAAAAAGAATTTTAATTCACCAACATTGCTCATTTCAAACTCCTTTCCAAGAGATGCTTGAAATTCTTGTGCAAATTTCTGTGATGTTGATCCATAGATGATATCATATACATAAACTTGAGCAATCACAACATCTTTCCCACTCCACTTGGTAAACAATGTTTTATCAGCTCCCCCTCTCGAAAAACCTTTCCCAAGAAGAGATGAGGTCAGTTTTTCGAACCACACACGAGGTGCTTGTTTCAACCCATATAGCGCCTTATTGAGTTTAAGGACGTGATTTGGGAAGTCAGGGTTTTAAAATCCCTTAGGTTGAGCTATATAGACCTCTTCCTTTAAGGTTCCGTTTAAAAAAGCGGATTTGATGTCCATTTGAAATAACTTTACCTTAAGAAAACAAGCATGAGCTAATAACAATCTGATGGACTCAAGGCGTGCCATAGGAGCAAAGGTTTCGTCAAAGTTGATTCCTTCGATTTGTGAGTATCCTTGAGCGACAAGTCTTTCTTTGTTTCTGACAGTGGTGCCAAACTCATCAGACTTGTTCTTAAATATCCATTTGGTGCCCACAATATTGATATTTGGAGGACAAGGTACAAGTTTCCATACATCTTGTCTTTGAAATTGATTTAACTCCTCATGCATCGCATTCACCCATAAGGGATCGCTAAGAGCTTCATCAATATTCCTTGGTTCTACTTGTGAGAGATAACAACTAAAATTGTACAGATTTTGAAGTTGTCCTCTAGTCTTTGCAGTAGAATCTCTTCCTCCAATAATCTATTTGGATCATGGTTTCGTTGAACCCAGAGGTGTCGTGGAGGGACACGTTCTTGTTCAACATGCACAGTCTGATTAGTGTTTTTCTCCTCGTCACTCGAAGGATCCGGATCAGCAACAGTAGGTGTAACTTCAACTGAATCCGAAACTTCTTTGACATTCTCAGTTGTCTCGGTTGGAGGAAATTCAGCAGGAGAAAAATCATGACGAAAGTCGCTAATATCATCAATGATGACATTTGCAGATTCCATCATCACTTGGGTTCTGAGATTAAAGACTCGAAAACCACGACTATCAAACACATACCCCAAAAAGATACCTTCATCACTTTTAGTATCAAATTTCCCTCTTTGTTCTCGATATTTTAGGATGTAGCACTTACTTCTGAACACTCTAAGATAGTGTAAGTTGGGTTTCCTACCATACCACAACTCATATGGAGTGTTTAGGGTTTTAGACCGTAGATAGACACGGTTGATCAAGTAACATGTTGTGAAAACAACTTCTCCATAAAACATTAGAGGTAAGTTTTCGTTATGGAGCATGACCCTGACCATTTCCTGAATATTCCTATTCTTTCTTTCAGCGACTCCATTAGCTTGAGGAGTGATGGGTGGTAAGTATTGTTGAATAATCCCCAGTTTGTCACAGAATTCAAATACTTTGGTGTCTTTGAATTCAGTGCCACGGTCACTTCTTATTTTCTTTAGTTTGCGACCTTGTTCATTCTGGATTCTATTAACAATAATCTTAAATTCACCAAGGGTTTCATTCTTATGAGCTAGGAATGTTACCCAAGTGAATCTAGTGTAGTCATCTACCATAACTAAGGCATACTTCTTTCCTCCAACAGTGGATTGTTAAATTGGTCCGAAGAGGTTCATATGAATTAAATCAAGTGGAGCCTTAGTGAGAATATCTCGAGATGACTTATGGTGAACTTTCGTTTATTTACCCTTTTGACAGGCACCACACACACCGTCAATATTTGCATTGATTTTGGGAACACCTATAACAAGTTCTTTGTTAATGATCTTAGTTAAGAGACGATAATTGATGTGACCAAAACACTCATGCCAAAGATGTGTAGATTCCACCTTAGTCAAATTGCAACAATTACTAAACTGAGTATCAAGAAGATAACAGTTATTTTTACCACGAGTTCCTTGAAAAATTACTTTTCCAGATTTGTCCACAATGTCACATCCATTTGCATTGAAGACAACTCTATGGACTTTGTCACAAATTTGACTAATAGAAAGAAGATTTGCAGTCATACCTTTGACGTATACTACATCATGGATTTCTGGAACACCGGGAAGCTTGATCGTACCCTTCTTGCTAATATAGCAACAACTCCCATCTCCGAACGTAACTGGTCCTCCTTCAAAGTCGTTTATGGATACAAACCATGAAAGCTCACCAGTCATGTGTCCGCTACAACCGCTGTCAAGAAACCATTGAAAGGGTGATGTTGGTTTTAAAGCAAAGGCTCCCATACTAACACTACTTTCCTGTTTGGGATTTCTTGTTAGTATTGTACACCTTTTTAGGTAAGTAAACATTTATCCAGCTTTCTTGTGAAGATTTCTCGCAACTTTTATACTTTTGTGAAAACATGTACATGTATGTTGAGCGTGATTATGAGATTCACCAAAACATACAAGGGTTAACATCAATAATCTTATGTAATAAGTTCTTCCTTCTATCAAGTTTTTCAAAGCATATACTTTTTTTAACACTTGACTTCAAATCCTTTAGCTTTGCAATTTCTACGGCAAGATCACGGTTGATTCGGATTTGTTCATCCAACTTTCTTTGGAGAATAATACGGTTTTTAGAACATTCTCTAAGATTGTGATAAATTCCTGGTGAAGCGTTTATAGAGACTTTACTGTCCATCTAGTCAGATCGCCACAAACACAGACTGATAAGGCCTTAAACGTGTTTGCCTGCTCTGGTACCAATTGAAAAAGCGGGGGTCTAACAACCACACCCAATTTTTTCGATTAGCAATATGTATGGACTAACTCCAATATACTTGGATGGTACCAAAGACCAATATCCAAGGATCAATCAATTTCCAATCGACAACCAAAGGTTGGATTTCACAATTGATCGATACAAACTCACAACCTGTGATATTTCAATTATATAACAAAATATAATGTGGAATAGAAATAACACAGACACCAGAAATTTTGTTAACGAGGAAACTGCAAATGTAAAAAAAACCCCGGGACCTAGTCCAGATTGAACACCACACTATATTAAGCCGCTACAGACACTAGCCTACTACAAACTAACTTCTGTCTGGATTGTAGTTGAACCCTAATCAATATGACACTGATTCAAGGTACAGTTGCGCTCCTTACGTCCCTGATCTTAGCAGGATACTACGCACTTGATTCCCTTAGATGATCTCAGCCACAACCAAGAGTTGCTACGACCCAAAGTCGAAGACTTTAATAAACAAATCTGTATCACACATAAAAGTCTACAATAATAGATAAATATGTCTCCCACAGATAAACCTACAAGTTTTGTTCCGTCTTCTGATAAAATCAAGGTGAACAGGAACCAATCGATAAACCGCACTTATATTCCCGAAGAACAACCTAGTATTATCAATCACCTCACAATAATATAAATCGTATGGTAGCGAAACTAGATATTGCGTAATCACAAACGATGAGACGAAGATGTTTGTGATTTCTTTTTTATCTTGCCATATCGGAGATATAATCTCAAGCCAATCTTACAATTGAACTCGTACGATATAAAATGGCAAGATCGGATAGCTCAACTACAAGAGAATTAGTTTCGTCTGGCTTCAAATCCCAATGAAGTCTTTAAGTCGTTAACCGACAGGGTCTCGAGAAGAAACCTACGGTTAAAGGAGAATCGACTCTAGCAAACCAACTAGTATCACACAGGAGGTGTGGGGATTAATTTTTTCCGGTTGCTAGACGTCTCCCTTATATAGTTTTCAAATCAGGGTTTGAAATCCAAGTTACCTTGGTAACAAAGCATTCAATATTCACCGTTAGATGAAAAACCCGATTTATCGAAGCTAATATCTTTCAACCGTTAGATCGAAACTTAGCTTGTCACACACACAAATGAAATGTATTCATTTAGGTTTAAGTAACCGTATCTAAACGTGTACACTTAGTTGGTTCACAAATAGTTAACCAATGGTTAGCCATATGAGCACTTTCATATTAACCGTATTTATCTTTCTCATAACTAGTTCAAATGACTCATAAGAACTAGTTCAAGAGTTGTTCAATTGCTTAGATCTTTATACATAGACACAATTGAAACAAAATCGGTTTGATTCACTTGAATCAATTCATGAACAATATAGCCACGGTTGTCAAAGATTGCATTCCTTATTGATTTATTGTTTAAGTTCATGAAACTACCGATTTGAGAAATAAAACCATCTTAGGTACGTGTACGGGTACGTGTACCATAGCAACCGGACTTGAGTTTGAAAACTCAGCAGAAATTTTCGGTTTGAAAAATTATGTGGGTACGCATACGGGTACGCATACTTAGGTGACTGGTTTTTCAGTTTGCAAACTTTACAAACTACAACAGAAATTTTCGGTATGAAAACTTCCGCCAGTACGCGTACCTAACCTGTCTACTTCACTAATACCGCATGCACACGTATGCACGCACTTGGTTTCCGGCACATGGATTGATACACTAATGTGCGAACACACTATATATGCTTATATCCATAGTTGGTTACGTAATCTCAACTCTACATTTCAATCATTGAAACATTCTTCTATAATGTTATAATAGTCGTTAGACATAAAGAATCGACTATCGTCATCAAAGCTATTTTCAAGATTGAAACGTCTTCATGACTTTCGTCACGGGTAAAGATGAAAATGGTTAAAGCAAAAGCTTACCAACACATACTTCGAGAAAAAGATAGGCGAGTAAACTCGGCTCGAAATAGCAAATGTGTATGTATGAAAACTATCATACTTATACCATTTTTGTCTCAAGAGTAGGATATAGAGTAGATAGACTTTTGAGTGACAGATGAGTTCAAGTCTCCTGTTGGGGCTAGAAATGTAGTCCTAAAAATTCTACTGCAAGTGCACAGTGTCGGCAAGCAACACAGGGCAAGCACAGGTCAGTTCCACAGGGACAAGGGGGTGCAGGTGCTATCTTTCTTATTGTGACCAAATTCTTGCTGATTACACTAACCAGGGCAAATTACATTAAACAGAACTAATCATTAGCATTCAACAGAACTAATCATTAGCAGTTATTAACTTCCCAATCATTACACAGAATTAACATTTACTTTCCACTAAAAACCATTAACAGAACAAGCATTAAATTCACAACCATTAACAGTTATTAACTGAGCTAGCATTAATTTCTCAATCATAAACAGAACTAGCATTTATTAGACAGAACTAACATTAATTTTCCACTAACATTAAACATTCAATGCATTGACTTCAGGTTAGCATCAAAATCAACACAGTCTTTATTCCTGAAGCATTAATCACTAACTACTAATCATTTACATTAACTGAATAGCTGATTTAGAGGCAGAACATTACACTAATTCAATCATTGAGATTGAAGCAAGGTTACAAAAACAACTGAAGATGAACAAGCAAATGAAAATGAGAAAATTTCTGAACAGCAATGAGGATAGGGTGAATCAGATGAATGGAAACTAGGGTTGAGAATTCACCTCTCAGCCCATACTAGCATGTGAACCAATGCACTACTCAGCTTCTTTAAATGGATAAACTACCTCCAATCACTCAATCAAGGCAAGCATTAGTTGTCTGTTTAAAGCACAACTAATCAAACACAATAACAAGCAATGTAGATTCAGTGAACAAACATAGAGGAATTCTAACTACCTAGGATGCTTGACATTCTAGGTGAAAGCAACATGTATTCATCAACAAAAATTCATCTTACACAATTATCTTGGCATAAACAGCAGCACATCAGCACACAAATTAGCATTCAGGCTAAGGGTTTCATCTTAGCCCCAGTTAAGATGTTTAGTTCATAGTTAGAGAGCCTAACATGATACTAAGAGGGTTATTATACATGGAGAAAAGCTACAGGGACAGAACACAGAACAAAAACCAATTGATAGAGAAAATTCTTACTGAAATTAAACTTGGGTCTCCTCCCTCTTTTCTCACAATGTTACACAGTGTACAATTTATACCAGAACACTAACCCTAATTGTAAATCCCCAAATCAGAAAATTAGGGTTTTTTTAAATTACACAAAATTTAACTTACAAACTCCCAAAATCTGCTCGACCCATGCCTCCTCTAGTCCTTGATGCTCTTCCTCTGCTCCTATTGTCCCCTAATTTCGAGTTATTTTACTCACCCCAAAACCTAGGGTTTCAGAGGTTGTGAGGAGAAGAAAATAACTAGGCTAGGGATATGGGGGTGTTGTCGGTGAAGAGATAGTAGTGGCAGTGATGGAACTGGTGGTGGTGACGGAAGTGACAGCGGCAGAGAGGGGAGGTGGTGGAGTTGCAGAGCTCTGCAACTGTCGGGAGAAGGAGATGAAGTTTTGGGAAGAAGGAGGTGTTTGGGTGGTAGTATAGGCATCGGTGCTAGGGTGTGAAGCGGGAACATCTGATTCGATGTTTGGCGAGCTGATCCGTAGGATGTGACGATGGTAGGTGGATCCAACGATGAGATGGGAGGCTGTGGGTAGCGACCGTCGGATGGAGGAATGCAACGAAAAGGACGGCCCAAGATGGAGATCGGCGTTGCGATGTAAAGCGGGAGCTTCGGAGTTTGATGTGCGATGATGGAGCGACCGTAGGATGCTGAGATGCTTCAATCTGACGGCTGAAATCCGATACGGGCTTGGGTAGTGGAAATGGGTTTGAGAAAGGGTTTTGGGCCTTGGGTATGCCAGGCCCATAACTTCTTTAAGAACAATTCCTCCTTCTTGAGCCCATTTCTACCCTCTTGGTCTTGTGCACAACATTCTTCGCGGCTTCCTTGCGTAATTCCTCCCGGCTTTTCACTACTTTTCTGCTCTTTTTGCTCCTCACTTCATCCAGATTTTATTTGTTACCTAAAAATGAAAAATTAAGTAAGAAAAATATTTATTCTTGAAAACAATGAAAATACAGAATATGGGATAAAATGTAGAATTAATGCACAAAAGATAAGTTAAATGCCAACAAAAATATATATAAATATGCACTATTTAGCACTCATCAAATACCCCCAAACCTGAATTTTACTTGTCCTCAAGTAAAACAAAACTAAGGAAATCCTACCTATACCACTGTCGCTGGTCTCTCGAATGCATTTAGCGTATGCACTAAGCCTTTTAAACCACTAAGTGTCCCTAGTGGACGAGTTGAAGTCTCGTGAAGGTTTGCTTAGAACGTACCTACAAAGTTCTAGGTCAAAATATAAGCTCAGATTCCATCAAATGTGACATGTGCAAGACAGTAGAAGCTCACAGCAAAATGGAGATGTCAATCTAGCTATCAAGGCACAATCCTAGCACTGATAACAAATAAGGACATGTGATAAGAGTGTAAAGTGTATCTACACATGTGTAAAGAAAGATCTGAAGTCATGACTACTAATCACCAAGAGATAGTTTCGCAGGCTAAGAACTGAGGTCGAAATCTAGCTAGCTGTCCGGACTTTACGAGAATTGTGAATGAGTTGGAGGTATTTCACAATTTCTCGCGTTGTACATCAATGGCATACACCCTCCTTGCTTATTACAAAAGAAACAACAAAAGATGATTATTTACATGACTCTTATTTACATTGACAAATCTCTTTTTATTTTTGGAACAAGAGATGATGGAATTGATAAATACTTGATTTTTTTTTTTTTTTTTTTTTTTTTTTTTTTTTTTTTTTTTTTTTTTTTTTTTTTTTTTTTTTTTTTTTTTTTTTTTTTTTTTTTTTTTTTTTTTTTTTTTTTTTTTTTTTTTTTTTTTTTTTTTTTTGAACAAGGAAACACTTTTGATACATATACAAAAGGAAACAAAAGATTACATGACACTTTGCAAGAGGTAGCCCTTTTTGATGCACCCAGTTAAATTCGATGGTTGTCTTTCTTAATGTAACCTCCACCTTCTATCCCAACCAACCAAAGAACAAGCTAGTCAAGTTTCGTTCAGTATTCTAAAGTGATTGGCAATCGTAACTTCCTATCCAACACCTTGAAGATCGAGGCCATACATGTATTGGTAGATCGTGCGCGTGCAAATTTCTTATCACTATGTGAATTGTGCTAGAATCAGGGTGCCTAAATATCTAGACTAAGACTCCTAATAAAAATACATATTTGCACAAGAGTCAACATTTCAAGGTAAATGAGCTCCATTTTTATGTTTTTTTCATTTTTTTTTTTAATAATTTTTTTTTTTTGAATTTTTTCGATTTTTTCAAAAAGAAGGAGTTCGTTTTCAATTATAGCATATTATCATGGTATCCATTCCATACCCCCAAACCTAAACTAAACATTGTCCTCAATGTTTCAAAACATGGAAAGAATTATACAACAATATATGAAGAGGAACATGCTGAGTAGAGTAAAAGGAGAGAGAATACCCGATTGTACGGTGGTAGCTCGATTAAAACTCCGTTATTCAAGGCAAAAATCCATCATATTAGCAGTCACAATGGATGAGCACAAAATATATACAAAAGGAAATTTAACTAACACATTATCTACAAGAAAATTTGGTTTTTAATGGGATTGGACTTTTTGGAAAATTTTGGTTTTGTCGGGAGACATTTGGTTTGGATGGGAAAAAGAAAAATTTTGGTTTTTAGGGGAGAAAAACATTTGGAAAACTGTTTGGTTATTTAGGGAAAGAGTGGACTAGTTTAGTCCACATAGACCGGGTCCTCCAGGTTGGTTGTTTCAATGTCGGGTGGGAATGGCTCAAGGAATGGCTTTAATCTCTGCCCGTTGACTTTGAAAACGTTCTTGTTGGAGACATCCTCCAACTCTACAGCTCCATGAGGAAAAACTGTGCGTACTAGGTACGGACCCTTCCATCTGGAACGCAGTTTTCCTGGAAAAAGATGTAATCGGGAGTCATACAGCAAGACTTTCTGACCAGGAGTGAAGGATTTGCGCAGAATACGCTTGTCATGAAACATCTTCATCTTCTGCTTGTACAGCTTGGCACTGTCATAAGCCTCATTCCTCAATTCTTCCAACTCGTTGAGTTGAAGTTTCCTTTGAATTCCAGCTTCGTCCAGAGAAAAGTTTAGCTCCTTGATTGCCCAGTAGTCACGATGTTCTAATTCCACAGGTAGATGGCACGACTTTCCATACACTAGACGATAGGGGGACATGCCAATTGGTGTCTTATAAGCTGTTCTATAGGCCCACAAAGCATCATTCAACCTTAATGACCAATCTTTCCTAGACGGGTTGACCGTCTTCTCCAGAATGTGCTTAATTTCCCTATTAGAAACTTCTACTTGTCCACTAGTCTGAGGGTGGTACGGAGTAGCAACCTTGTGAGTTATGCCATACTTGCGTACTAAAGACTCAAAGTACTTGTTACGAAAATGTGAACCGCCGTCACTGATGATAGCTCTAGGGGTACCAAAACGTGCGAATATGTTTTCCTTTAGGAATGAAAGTACCACCTTGTGGTCATTTGTTCTGGTTGCTATGGCTTCTACCCACTTAGAAACGTAATCAACTGCGACTAGGATGTACAATCTACCGTCAGAAATAGGGAATGGACCCATGAAGTCGATCCCCCAAACATCAAAAATCTCCACAATCAGAATGGGGTTCAATGGCATCATGTTTCTCCTCGAAATGCTTCCTAGCTTTTGACAGCGTTCACAAGCAACACAATAATCATGGCAATCCTTGAACAATGATGGCCAATAGAATCCACACTGCAAGATCTTTGCAGCGGTTTTCTTGGCACTGAAATGGCCTCCACATGCCTGGTCATGGCAAAAAGATATCACATCTTTCTGTTCAGTGTTGGGGACACATCTCCTAATGATTTGGTCCTTGCAATACTTAAACAGATATGGGTCATCCCAGATGAAGTGTTTAACTTCAGCCAAAAACTTATAGCGGTCTTGTCTCGACCAATGTGAGGGCATCCTACCTGCAGCAAGGTAGTTGACGATATCAGCAAACCAAGGAAGGTCTGAGATAGACATCAGCTGTTCATCTGGGAATGATTCTCTAATCAGCTCAGATTCATGAATAGACTCTAAAGTTAATCTAGACAAGTGATCAGCAACCACATTTTCACACCCCTTCTTATCACGGATTTCGATGTCGAATTCCTGTAATAAGAGTATCCATCGAATAAGGCGAGCTTTAGCATCCTTCTTGGAAAGAAGATACTTCAAAGCCGCATGGTCTGTGTATATGATGATCTTAGACCCTATCAGATAAGATCTAAACTTGTCTAATGCGAAAACCACGGCAAGTAACTCCTTCTCGGTAGTCGAATAGTTGAGTTGAGCATCATTAAGAGTTTTACTAGCATAGTATATCACATATGGTAGTCTATCAACACGTTGCCCTAGAACAGCGCCAACGGCATAATCAGAGGCATCACACATGAGCTCGAACGGCAGTTTCCAATCTGGTGGTCGGACTATAGGAGCGGTGGTGAGGAGAGTCTTGAGTTCTTCCCATGCCTTCACACAAGAAGCATCGAAGTCAAAGACAACATCTTTGGCAAGTAGGTTACACAAAGGTCTTGAGATTTGGCTAAAGTTTTTGATGAATCGCCGGTAGAACCCAGCGTGACCTAAAAATGATCGAATCCCCTTCACAGAGTGGGGTTGAGGTAATTGCTGAATGAGGTCGACTTTAGCTTTATCTACTTCAATTCCTTTTTCCGATACGATGTGTCCTAGAACTATGCCGGAGTTCACCATGAAGTGGCATTTTTCCCAGTTTAAAATCAGATTCTTTTGCTTACATCTTGATAGCACAAGGACTAGATGGTCCAGACATTCGTCAAAAGAGGAACCAAACACAGAGAAATCATCCATAAAGATCTCGAGAAAACTATCTATCATGTCTGAAAAAATGCTCATCATGCACCGCTGAAAAGTAGCGGGTGCATTACACAGCCCGAAGGGCATACGCCTAAAAGCAAATGTCCCAAATGGACACGTGAATGTAGTTTTTTCCTGATCTTCTGGTGCAATATGGATTTGGTTATAACCGGAAAAGCCATCTAGAAAACAGTAGTGACTGTGTCCAGACACACGTTCTAGCATTTGGTCTATGAAAGGGAGCGGGAAGTGATCCTTCCTTGTTACTGTGTTCAACTTCCTGTAGTCGACACATACTCGCCATCCTGTGGTTGTACGTGAAGGGACTAACTCATTCTTTTCGTTCCGAACCACAGTAATGCCTGACTTTTTAGGCACAACTTGTATGGGACTAACCCATTTACTATCTGAAATCGGATATATGATACCCGCATCGAGTAGCTTCAAGATCTCACTCTTAACGACTTCTCTCATGTTAGGGTTAAGTCTCCTTTGCATTTCCCTAGATGGTTTGGCGTTCTCTTCAAGATTAATGTGGTGCATGCAAATGGTGGGGATTATCCCTTTGAGATCTGAGATGGTCCATCCTAAGGCTTCTTTCTGCTCCTCAAGGACTCCTAAAAGCTTGTTTTCCTGTTCTATGTTTAATTGTGAAGAAATGATAACAGGTAAAGTATCAGAAGGACCTAGAAATGCATACTTCAAAGTCTCAGGTAATGGTTTCAATTCCTGGTTGGCCTTAGGCGACTCGTCCGAAGATATAACAAACTCCTCAGAAAGTGGGGGTTGTTCCACTGTATTCTGCCACTTAGTGATGTCCATTTGAGGTACAGATTCGAGCAAAGATTGGACTTCACTAGTGTATTCATCATCATATAACTCCATGTTAACACCTTCCAAACATGCTTGCAGGGGATCTTTTGACATAATGCTAGTCAATGAATCTTGTATCAAACTCTCAATCATATTGACTTCATGTATCTCCTCATCATCAAGATTCACAGGTTGTTGACTAACATTAAACGCATTCAATTCTACAGTCATGTTTCCAAAAGAGAGTTTCAACACTCCGTTCCGACAGTTGATGATCGCATTGGACGTCGCCAGGAATGGACGTCCTAGAATGACAGGAATGTGACAATTTGGGTTTTGGACAGGTTGGGTATCTAAGACAATGAAGTCTACAGGAAAATAGAATTTTTCAACCTTAATCAAAACGTCTTCTACCACTCCACGAGGAACTTTGACAGATCGATCTGCCAATTGGAGAGTTATAGGTGTAGGCTTCAACTCTCCAAGACCTAACTGCACATAAACAGAATATGGCAGGAGGTTCACACTTGCACCTAGATCTAATAAAGCTCTATTGACCGTGTGTTCTCCGATAGTGCAAGAGATGGTTGGACAACCTGGGTCCTTAAACTTGGGTGGAGTTTTGTTGAGAATAATGGAACTCACTTGTTCAGCTAAGAAAGCACGCTTGTGCACATTAATCTTGCGCTTTTGAGTGCACAAATCTTTGAGGAATTTGGCATATGCAGGGATTTGCTTAATTGTCTCAAGAAAAGGAATGTTGATGTTGACTCTTTTAAACAGTTCTAACATCTCATTGTAGTGGGTGCTTATCTGTTGGCGAACTAACCTCTGAGGAAAAGGAGCAATAGGAACATTAGGAGGTAGAGGGACATTCCTAGCAGTAGGTTTGTCGGCTTCACTAATGTGCTCGGATTCTTTTTCTGGACTAGAGGTTTCCTTAGGTGGTGTAGGCAATGCTAAGTTTGGCTCAGATTCACTTGTTTGTGGTATGCCTACATTGTTCTCAACAACTTTACCACTTCGGAGAGTGGTGATGGAATGGACTTGATCGGGTGAGGTTCTTTCGCAAGATGATGATGTTGTGCCTGCTTGAAATATCCTCTTTGGTTCTTGTTGGGGTTGGCTAGGAAGTTTACCCTTTTCTCTTGTATTCAATGCATCGCAAATTTGACCCATCTGTAGTTCTAGAGCGGTGACTCGCTGATCAGTTGCTTTCTCGTTTTTCATCAGATGTTGGGTCAATTGATTGATACTTTCTTCAATGCTGGACAATTTCTTATCAGCAGTGTATTGAGGGTACGACTGCTGTTGAGGATTTCTAGGGTATTGGTAGCCTTGGTTGTTTTGATAGCCTTGATTTGGTTGAGATGGTCCTCCTTGAGCAGGGCCTTTGGACCATGAAAAGTTGGGGTGGTTTCTCCATCCTGGATTGTAGGTCTGTGAATATGGGTTGTGCTCTTGTTTTTGAAACATAGCATTTGCTTGCTCAAGCTTAGATTCCTGGAATGCATGCATTTCCGGACAATCATTGACTTGGTGATCAGATCCACTACATAGAGCACAGATAGCCATTTCGACATGTTCACAAAAGGTAGTGGGAGAAGGGTTTGCGTTTTTCTGTAGTTCTAACGCTTCTATTCTTCTTGCTAGCGCAGCCATCTTTACACTTCCTTCAAAATCAGACTCAATCCTATGGACCCTAGCTACAGGTGTAGTCTTTCTAGGTTCACGAATGGATTCCCACTGTTGCGTCTTCTCAGCTACTTCAATCAGGAAGTCCCAAGACGCATCAGCAGTCTTATTTACAAAAAGACCATTGCACATTGACTCAACCGTTGTTCGGGTGGACACATCTAGACCCTCATACAAAATTTGCACAAGTCTCCATTTTTCAAAACCATGATGGGGACATTGGAGCAATAATTCATTGAATCTCTCCAAGTATCTAGCTAGGGTCTCACCCTCTAATTGCACAAAGCTATTCAGACTTTGACGAATTGTCGCAGTCTTGTGATTTGGGAAAAACTTTTTGAAAAACTCCTTGATGAGGTCATCCCAAGACATGATGGATTGAGGCTGTAAAGCATACAGCCAGGCCTTAGCCTTATCTTTAAGGGAGAAAGGAAAAAGCCTCAACTTTAGGATTTCGTCAGACATTTGAGTGAAACGCAGAGTTCCACAAATCTCCTCGAACTCTCTCACGTGATGGTACGGGTTTTCATTTTCTACACCTCTAAAAACTGGAAGCATTTGTATTGTGCTCGATTTCAGCTCATAATGGCCATTGGCTTCGGGTAGCACAATACAAGATGGTTGACTAGTTCTAGTTGGGTACATATAATCCTTGAGTGTACGGGGTTCTCCCATTGTTTCTGATTGATCTGGACTGTCTACCTCAGAACTAAGGATTTCGATTGGATCGTCCGGGTTAATTCTAACGAGTCTGTTTGTTTGGTCTCTGTAGGTCACAATCATGTCCTAGCAGGTACCTCAACTAACATGTTGGTCAGAGCAGTCGGAAACAATTTTTGAACCACAAAAGGCCCAATATTTTGGTTTAAAATGGGTTTTTTGATGATTTGGTTTTGAGTGGGTTTTGGTTTATAAAATGTAGAGCCCTAATTTTTTTGTTTTTGTTTTGTAAAGTTAGGAGCCTAATGGATGGGATGTACACCTAAAGTCCAAATTAAAAGACAAGCCCACAAAAGATAAGAAAAAGAATAATCACAAACAATAAAAACAAGCCCATAAAAGAAAAGAAAAAGAAACAAAGAAAATTAAAAATTATTACAGGCCCAAATAGAAAGAAAAAGAAAATTGAAAAATTATTACAAGCCCAGATTAATACTTAAACACAAGCCCAGATGAATTTAATGAGGCCCAGTTGGGTTATCTCATGGGTTAGGCCTACCTGAATAGCACAGCCCAGCTGTTCGGTTTAAGTTGCTAGAGCCCAGTTGGGCTTGGATCGTCCTACGCGGCTTTGGTTTGTCTGAGGCCCTGTTGGGCTTTTGGTTCAGCAAGGCTGCAAGTGCAGCAGCAACAGCAACACAACAGCAGCAGGAGCAGCAGCTTGGGAGAGGCTAGCAGCAGCAGCACAACGCAGCAGCAGGACAAAGCAAGCAGCAGCAGGAAGAGTAGGTTGACAGGGAAAGAAAACTGCAGCAGCACAGCAGCTTGGCATCCCAGTTCAGCAACAGGCTTAGCACAACAGCAAGAAGAGGAGCAGCTCCACAGCACAGTTCAGTGAACAGCAGCAGTTCAGCAACACAACACAAGAAAGAAAGAGCAAGTGCGCCGCAACCGAGTCCCCGGCAGCGGCGCCAAAAACTTGTTGGGGCTAGAAATGTAGTCCTAAAAATTCTACTGCAAGTGCACAGTGTCGGCAAGCAACACAGGGCAAGCACAGGTCAGTTCCACAGGGACAAGGGGGTGCAGGTGCTATCTTTCTTATTGTGACCAAATTCTTGCTGATTACACTAACCAGGGCAAATTACATTAAACAGAACTAATCATTAGCATTCAACAGAACTAATCATTAGCAGTTATTAACTTCCCAATCATTACACAGAATTAACATTTACTTTCCACTAAAAACCATTAACAGAACAAGCATTAAATTCACAACCATTAACAGTTATTAACTGAGCTAGCATTAATTTCTCAATCATAAACAGAACTAGCATTTATTAGACAGAACTAACATTAATTTTCCACTAACATTAAACATTCAATGCATTGACTTCAGGTTAGCATCAAAATCAACACAGTCTTTATTCCTGAAGCATTAATCACTAACTACTAATCATTTACATTAACTGAATAGCTGATTTAGAGGCAGAACATTACACTAATTCAATCATTGAGATTGAAGCAAGGTTACAAAAACAACTGAAGATGAACAAGCAAATGAAAATGAGAAAATTTCTGAACAGCAATGAGGATAGGGTGAATCAGATGAATGGAAACTAGGGTTGAGAATTCACCTCTCAGCCCATACTAGCATGTGAACCAATGCACTACTCAGCTTCTTTAAATGGATAAACTACCTCCAATCACTCAATCAAGGCAAGCATTAGTTGTCTGTTTAAAGCACAACTAATCAAACACAATAACAAGCAATGTAGATTCAGTGAACAAACATAGAGGAATTCTAACTACCTAGGATGCTTGACATTCTAGGTGAAAGCAACATGTATTCATCAACAAAAATTCATCTTACACAATTATCTTGGCATAAACAGCAGCACATCAGCACACAAATTAGCATTCAGGCTAAGGGTTTCATCTTAGCCCCAGTTAAGATGTTTAGTTCATAGTTAGAGAGCCTAACATGATACTAAGAGGGTTATTATACATGGAGAAAAGCTACAGGGACAGAACACAGAACAAAAACCAATTGATAGAGAAAATTCTTACTGAAATTAAACTTGGGTCTCCTCCCTCTTTTCTCACAATGTTACACAGTGTACAATTTATACCAGAACACTAACCCTAATTGTAAATCCCCAAATCAGAAAATTAGGGTTTTTTTAAATTACACAAAATTTAACTTACAAACTCCCAAAATCTGCTCGACCCATGCCTCCTCTAGTCCTTGATGCTCTTCCTCTGCTCCTATTGTCCCCTAATTTCGAGTTATTTTACTCACCCCAAAACCTAGGGTTTCAGAGGTTGTGAGGAGAAGAAAATAACTAGGCTAGGGATATGGGGGTGTTGTCGGTGAAGAGATAGTAGTGGCAGTGATGGAACTGGTGGTGGTGACGGAAGTGACAGCGGCAGAGAGGGGAGGTGGTGGAGTTGCAGAGCTCTGCAACTGTCGGGAGAAGGAGATGAAGTTTTGGGAAGAAGGAGGTGTTTGGGTGGTAGTATAGGCATCGGTGCTAGGGTGTGAAGCGGGAACATCTGATTCGATGTTTGGCGAGCTGATCCGTAGGATGTGACGATGGTAGGTGGATCCAACGATGAGATGGGAGGCTGTGGGTAGCGACCGTCGGATGGAGGAATGCAACGAAAAGGACGGCCCAAGATGGAGATCGGCGTTGCGATGTAAAGCGGGAGCTTCGGAGTTTGATGTGCGATGATGGAGCGACCGTAGGATGCTGAGATGCTTCAATCTGACGGCTGAAATCCGATACGGGCTTGGGTAGTGGAAATGGGTTTGAGAAAGGGTTTTGGGCCTTGGGTATGCCAGGCCCATAACTTCTTTAAGAACAATTCCTCCTTCTTGAGCCCATTTCTACCCTCTTGGTCTTGTGCACAACATTCTTCGCGGCTTCCTTGCGTAATTCCTCCCGGCTTTTCACTACTTTTCTGCTCTTTTTGCTCCTCACTTCATCCAGATTTTATTTGTTACCTAAAAATGAAAAATTAAGTAAGAAAAATATTTATTCTTGAAAACAATGAAAATACAGAATATGGGATAAAATGTAGAATTAATGCACAAAAGATGAGTTAAATGCCAACAAAAATATATATAAATATGCACTATTTAGCACTCATCATCTCCACATACGTTTTGGTCGGATGAAGTTCCACTGGTTCCTTGAGTAGTTCTTCGTCTTCGTAAGATAATCGCCGTGGATTCTGGATCTCAACTATTCCTCACTATCCTAGACCGAGACTTAGTCATAAGTATACTATAAATCAAGACATTGTAGTTGCAGGAAATCCTACACTACACCCCTCATAAGATTTCATTGTTGATCAGCTCATTTTTAGGTTTTCACTTTTAATTTTATTGATTAATTTTTGAATGTTCTTACAAGAAAGATAAAGAAGTCAAGAATGATCTCTACTCTGAACTTTCTCTCTCCTATTTACTTGTTTCTTTCTCAAAAAGATCTCCCCCTCTTCTTTACAACTCGAATGACTATTTATAAGGAAATACATAGTGGATGACAGCTAATCTGTCCTTTACTTTCGGATATGGTTTGCGACATTCTCGCAACCTTACAAATATTCATTTTCGCAAACTCTCTAATTTTCGCAGGACTATCATACCTTTCTCGTGTTCTTAGCTGACGTCGTTTTTATCATTTCTGGAGTTGTTTTGCGATGCTTAAGTGTTGTGTCATTGATAATTTCGCTGAAACATAGTTGTTGCGAGATTCTGATCCTACATCTTGCCTCTTCTCATATCTTTTCTGTGAAGTAGAGAATGATGTGAGAAATGCCGCAACTACTTATCTTTTCATATTCTGCATTTATCACACGTATTCTTTCTTCCATTTATTTCTCGACACGTCTTTTGTAACCGTTATTTTTTAACCGCTTATATCTTCCCGTATTAACCGTGTTTATTAATTCGAGGAAAACTTCCCTCTATATATATTCCTTTTCACTCTCTTCTTCTTTCCTTTTATTCTCTCTGCAACTTCATCGTTCTTCTGCAAATTCCCTTATTGCAACTTTTCTTCTTTCTACTTCAACCTTTTTAAGTTCTTCTTCATCTTCATACTAGATCTTCATAGTTCATAATTTTCTTCATGACAATCTTCCTGCTATTATTTTTCATGGATTCATCAAGGTTAGTCTTCTTTTTTCTTCTTTATGAGTTTTGCTGAAATTAACATATCTGAAATTGATCTTGTTTATTGCCTTATTTGATGTTGTTTATGTTATTGATATGATTCCCATACTCTTGTTATTTCAGAAAAAGCGGCTCCAACACTAGATTTACAGTTCAGAACCCTAACATTCCCAAATCACAGCATAAGGTTGTCGCACATAAAAGAAAATCT
This sequence comes from Papaver somniferum, assembly GCF_003573695.1. NCBI lineage: Eukaryota > Viridiplantae > Streptophyta > Magnoliopsida > Ranunculales > Papaveraceae > Papaver > Papaver somniferum. The sequence continues at coordinate 144,150,883 of NC_039358.1, forward strand.
GCGTATGAGAAGGTAGTAAGAAATACTGTCTTTTTCTAATAACAATATTGTTGCCTCTGTTTCTTATCTGGATTATAATTCGCAGGGTGATAAAGATCTTAATAAACCTATAAGAAATCTCGCCACCTTAAAGCTGTTCCAACTTCTGTTCCCTTCCACCTACTCATTTCTTCCAAATCTCCTGCGACATCTTCGCAAGATAAACCTTTATCTCCAATTCGCGAAAATGATGCATCTGATTTCATTTCTTCCAAATCTCCTGCGATCTCTTCGCAAGATAAACCTTTATCTCCAACTCGCGAAAATGTTGCCTCTGATTTCATTTCTTCAATTGACCTTTCTATGATTGAAACTCCCCTTGTGGATCCTTCTGCGACTGAAACCTCTTCTCTTCCCATTGAGAATGTTTCTCAACCTTCTGCCTCTAACAGTTCTTTACCCAAGTCTCTTCCTCTGTCGAAAGAAACCATGGAAGGAATAAATATTGCTTTCAAAGTTTTATCTGAAATTCTGGATGACGGCAAGAATTCTTCTACTGATCCCATCAAGTCTAATGTTTGCGAGATTCTGAGCAAGCATTTGGGTTCTGGCAGAGCTGCTTCGCAGATAGCTTTAGAAAAAGAATGTAAAGCTCTTCGTCTTGAAAATCAGAAACTTCAGAATGTTTTGCTGGATCGCGACAATCTTCGCAAAAAGAATGATGAATTAAGAGGTATGATTTCCTTATCTATGTCTTTAATTTGCCTTTTCGATGGTTTTATCATTCCCATGTTTAATTATCCTTTAAATCCCTTTTTCGCATGTTAAGCATTAAATCAGAAACGAGTAATAGAGAGATATAAATTTGAATCTGCTGTTGAAGAATCCCGTGTTGATAAAGAAGTCTTAATGGATCAATATAACCAATTAGATAACCTCTATTCATATACTCTTTATCAAATAAATAATCTTACCAATGAAAATACCCAATTAGTTCAAAGACAAGATCTATTAAGTAATGAAGTATCTCGTCTTTCTTATTCTTTAACCAAAGCTAATTTAGGGATGGAAACTTTATCAGATGAGAATAAAACCTTATCTCAAGAGAAGCGATTTTATTTAAACGAGATGGCGATATCTTCGCAACAACTTAATATTCTCCAAAAAGTATGTGCTGACCAAGAGAAATCTCTTCGCTCTATAAGAAATGAACTTAAAGAAGTAACAGAATCATCTATCGCTGAAAGAGATACACTCATTCAAGGCAGAATAGCTTTAAGTGTGAAGGCAAATCAGCTTAAAGAACAATATTCCAAATTAGAAGAATCTTATTCTTCTCTTGCGAAGAAAAATACCTTCCTTGTTTCTAAAGAGAAAAATCTTCAGTCTCGACTTAAAGGTTTAGTTGGAGATAAATTTGATGACGCAATGGACCATTGGGAGAATAGTTTCCTATCCTTGATTCAACACCTTATTTCGCAAAAGGAAGGTAGTCATAATAGTTTGACTGCCTTAATTATCTTTTCTTTGCCATATCTCTCTGAATTCCTTATTTAAACAAAGTTTTGTATTCTATTTTTCGCAGAGTCTGAGAAGAATCTTCGTTCATCTATTTCTGACTTGGAGGCTAAGTATGCTAAAATTCGCAAAGAGAATGCCTTGCTCGTCTCTACCCTTAATGGTTCTCGTGATCGAGCAGAAAGAAGACTTGATTATCTTGCTTATTTTAAAGATATTCAAGATAGGAATCATCAAAGAGCACTTCTTCGCCAAGTTCATCTCCAGGCTGAAGTCCTTGTAAATGACATCTTACTGTCCAACTCTCTTCCTCCTACATCAATTGATCCTCTAGAAGTAGATGATGATGAAGTTCTTCGTCCTGCTGATAGTGATTATGATTACGAAAGCGGTGCGGAGGATAATTTCCTGGAAGATGAAGAAGAGGTTCCTTCTAAAGAAGTATCTGCTGGTGTTAATCAGAATGAGAAAGAAATTTCTCCTGAAGAAGTAATTGCTGGCGATAATCAAAATGCTAGCCATGGCGAAGATCAAAGCCGAAATGAAGGAGAAGCTTGCGAGAATGTTGGCGAGGAATTTCCGTCATCTCCTGCTACTGATATTAATATTGAAGCTTGAGCTTCTTTTCTAGCTTTGTTTTCTTGAGCTGTCTTATTTTTATCACTTTTGAGAGCTACATTTTTCAATAACTTTGAAGTTAATTTTTCCTTTTAGTATTTTGTTGATAAGAAAGATAATGTTTCTTGTATATCGATTCCCATACTTGCCTCTCATTATCTTTCTTGCACAAAATAATTTGTTGTGAATGCTTATCATTAATTTGTTTTATCATATGGTCTTATTTGGCCTTCTTAATTAGAGGTCTTATTATGCCATCTCTTGTCATTGCGACAAAATCGCAGGACGTCCTTGCATTTTCATACAAAAACCCATTGATTTTGTCTTAACCTTTTCTTTCTTATTATGGTCTCTTCAGGAATGTTGCGACAATATGACATGCCTAAATATTCTTGCGAAAATAAAGCCCCATGACATTGCCGTCTTGCGACGAAATCGCAGGACGTCTTCGCACTTTCATGCGAAAACCCATTGATCTCATCTTATATTTTTCTTTTGTATTATTGCCTCTTCAGGATTGTTGCACAAATATGACAAGCCTTAATATATTTGCGAATAAAAAGCCTCATGATATTTGCGTCTTAAGACACTTATCAGCTCCCTAATGGAGGATACCTCCCTTATCTCCCCCTGGTTGCCCCTTCAAGGAGGCGTACTTATACCATACAAGGTTAGCTCCTCCCATCCAGTCTTAACAACAACCAGTTGTTTTCGCAGCCTCTTATCCCTTTTTCCTATAGGGCTTATGGTTACGAGACTGGAACCTAAGTGGGGTTTTCTTCAGGCCGAGTGCAGTATAAGCCAAGACTTGTCAAGAATGGCAAGGACGCTTCAAACGCCCCCGGCACCCTTGACTCAACCGTGTACCTCGGCACCTTGATCAGATTCTGCACTCCTTGAGAGAGTCCTTATTACCTTAGTCGCCAAACCTAAGTCATATGCTTAAGTTGAGAATCCAAGGTGCCTCTCCTGGATGGGCTTTATTGACCCCAAATCTCCATGACTCAGGTTCCGGTGGCGGTGTATCCTTTCCCTGAGCCATGCAATAGGTACCCCCTAATATGACGTACTTTAGGTTTTACATTTGCCTCTTGCGAAATTGTATTCGCGAACTAGGGTGTACGCCATAAAGGTTTCGCCCCTTTCTTTTATGTCATTGTTTTGTGATTATCTCTGCGACAATTTCGCACATCATGATCTTCTTTTGATATGAGTAATTCTGCAATTATTCTTTCAGAATTCATAACTTCTCAAAGTTTCTTACTGATAATATCTTTTTAAATACAACCTGTTCCATGGTCTGTCTAATCTATGACCAACATCTCTTCCTTCTGGATCCATTAATCTATAAGCTCTTGTTCCAACTATCTCCTTAGTGATGTAAGGTCCATCCCATTTTTTTGCTAATTTTCCACCATTTTCTCGCTGATATATTGGTGTTTCTCGCAGAACTAAATCTTCTGGTTGAAATTCGCGTACTTTGACACGTTTATTATATTTTCTCGAGCTAATCTTCGCTGATAATTCTCCATATGTTGTAAAGCTTTTTCTCTTCTTTCTTCTAATTCATCAAGTTTGTTTAGAATCAAGCCCGCACTAAGATTTTTCTCCCAAGCTTCTCTTTTTGTTGTCGGAATAACAACTTCTGTTGGTAACACCGCTTCAACTCCTATGTTAAACAAAAAGGTGACATTCCAGTAGCTTCTCTTCTAGTTGTATTATAAGCCCATACTGCATTATGTACTTGTTCGCACCACGATCTGTGATGTCCTTCCAATTTTTTCGTTAATATATCTGCAATTGTTTTATTTGTTGCTTCTACTTGCCCATTAGCTTGTGGATACAAAGGAGTGGACTTTCCACATTTTATCTTGAATGCATTAAGTAACATTTCTATATTTTGTCCTTCAAATTGTTTCCCATTATCAGATACAAACTGTGCAGGAATTCCAAATCTGCAAATGATATTTTCGAATATGAATGTAAAGATATCTTTGTCGCGAATATGTTGTGCTGCCTTCACTTCTGTCCATTTTGTGAAATAATATGTTGCGACTATTAAGTATCTTCTTTGTCCAGTTCCTGGTAAAAATGGCCCCACAATGTCTAAGCCCCATTTTCCAAAGGGCCACACACTGGTTGAAGATGACAATGGTGCTCCTGGTGCATGTATTTTCTTTCCATGTCGCTGACAATCTTCGCAACGCCTTTATATTTGTTTTGCATCTTCATGCATGTACGTCCAATAATAACCTTGCATTTTTGCTCTATGTGCCAAAGATCTTCCTCCACTATGATTGCCAACATCTCCACTATGTAACATTTTCAACACCTTTTCTCCTTCCTCTCGTGTCAAACATCTGAGTGATGGTATATTAAAGTATTTTCAGTATAGCAACCCATCTCTTAATTCATAATTCGTTGCTCGGCTTTTCAACTTGTGTGTTTCCAATCTATTTCTTGGTGTTTCTCCTTTCGCTAGATATGCATGAAGTTCCATTCTCCAGTCTGGGACATTGTTTATTTGTTCTTCTTTTTCATTATCTATTATCATCACATCTACATCTTCCTCTTCTTTATTTATTGATGGTGACAGAAGTGTTTGTATTTTTATGCATCTCGCAGTTGGATCTGTCATCATGCTTGAGATAAAAGCAAAAGCGTCTGCGAGTCTATTATCCTTTCTTGAAATGTGCCTCCATTTTATCTTTGGGATTTTCACTGATAATTCTTCAACCAGCTTCTTGTATTTCTTCAAGGATGGTTCATTTGTAGTATACTCTCCTTTTATTTGGAGAATAGCTAGCTGCGAATCACTAGTGATCCTGGTATTTTCTAGTTTCATTTCTATTGCGAATTTGAAGGTATGTATCACAACTTCATATTCTGTTTCATTATTAATAGATGCAACTTCCAATCTGAATGAAAAAGCCATCTTTATTCCTTCTGGCGAAATTAAAACAATTCCAACTCCATTTCCTTCTCCATTTGATGATCCATCTACCAATATTTCCCATATATTTGGTTCTGTTAATAAATCTTTTGGATCTCCATGTTCTTCTTCTACATCCATCATTTCTTCTACTGCTTCATCTTCTTCTAAAGGAAATTCTGCCAAGAAATCCGCAACAACTTGTGATTTTGGTGAAAACAAAATTTTATATTTAATATCAAAGTGGCCTACTTGTGCATTCCATCTCTCTACCCTTCCTGATCTTTTAGAATTCTTCATCACTGATTCAATTGGCACTTTTGTTAATACCTTTATCTTGTGTGCTTGAAAGTATATGCGGAGCTCAAATGATGCATAGACCAATGCTAAAATTAATTTTTCAATCTTTGAGTAATTCTTCTCAGCAGTATTAAAAGTTTCGCTAATGTAATTGGGTTTCTCCACTCCTGCGTCTACTCGCAATAAAACAGCACTTAATGCATGCGACGTTGTCGCAAGGTAAATCAATAATTATTCTCCTGGTTCTGCCTTTTGTAAAATAGTTGTATTCATAAGATGTTCTTTGATTCCTTGAAAAGCCTTTTCACATTCATCACTCCATTTAAATTTCGCACCCTTCTTGAGTATATCGAAAAAATATTTGCATTTGTCTGATGATTGCGAAATGAATCTCCCCAGCGAAGCTAGAAGCCCATTCAATTTTTGTACATCTTTTATTGTTGCTGGTGTTGGCATGTCACGAACTGCTTGAACTTTTTCTGGATCAACCTGTATTCCTTCCTTTGATACAATGTAGCCTAAAAATTTTCCCGGTGCAACTCCAATAGTACACTTCTCAGGATTCAATTTAATGTTATACTGCCGCATTTGTTCAAAACTCTCCCTCAAGTCTTGTACATGGTCTTTAGCTTCTTTACTCTTACTAACATGTCGTCCACGTATACTTCTAATGTTTTATGTATCCATTTTGCGAACACCTTCTCTACCATTCTTTGATATGTCGCTCCCGCATTTCGCAAACCAAATGGCATTTTCGTGTAACAATATAAACCTCTTGGGGCAAAGAAAGCAGTATGTTCTTGATCTTCTTCAGCGAGAGGAATTTGGTTACACCCTTTGTACCCATCTAAAGATGATACCCTATCATTTCCCGCTGTAGATTCCACCATTTGAGGAATATCGGGTAACGAAAAACTATCTTTGGAGCAAGCTTTGTTCAAATCAGTGAAATCTATGCAAATCCTGATTCCCTTGTTTTTCTTTGGGACAATGACCATATTCGCTATCCATTCTGGGTATTTAGCTTCTCTTATAATTCCTGCCTCCAGCATTTTCTGTAATTCTTCTTCTATTTGGGAATGGTAAGTTGTTGCGATTTTTCTTATTCTCTGTTTAAATGGTCTCACATTTTTGTCAATCTCCAATCTGTGGCAAGCAATTAATGGATCTATTCCTGGTATCTCATCCATGTTTCCTGCGAAAATATCTTTATATTCTCGCAACAAGTTGACAGTTCTTTCTTCTTCTTCTATATCCATTTTAGTTCCAATTCTCAATATTAGAGGCTCCTCCACAGTCCCAACATTTATTTCTTTTGTTGGTTCTGCGGAAGTGTAACTGGGTTTAGGTTCTCCCATTGGCGCTGGGTATTCCTTTGCCTTCTTTTTCCTTTATCATATATACTCTAAATTCTTCTTCCTTCTTTGTTTCTTTTGCAAATTTTCTGCGAAATTGTTTCTTTTTTACTTGTTCTTCATAATTTTTTACCTCAATTTGATGACATAATTTCGCATTGTCAACATCTCCTCTGATTTCACCTATTCCATTTGGAGTGGGGAATTTAATACATTGATGCAACGTTGATACCACAACTTTTATCGCATGTATCCATGATCTTCTTAATAACATTTTATATGGCGATTCCATATCCACCACGCACAATGTTACATGTGTTTCGATTTCTCCAAGTGGAATTCGTACCACTTCTCTCCTTTAGGTTTTGTTGTGGATTTTCCGAAGCCGTGAACAAAATATGTTGAACTGGACATTTCTTCATCTTTAAATCCCATTCCCCGGAATGCGTGATAAAATATTATATCAACTCAACTTCCTGTATCAATTAAAGTTCTGTTCAACATCCATTCTCCTGTGGATTTTATTGTTGTCTCCTTCTCTTTTCGTGTAACAGGCACTGTAATGACCAACGGAGATGTGTGGTTCAAATTTTCTTTTGGTATTTCTTCCGCCATGAATGTAATTTTTTGCTTTTCCCAATCTTTCAAAGGTGATGTTTTTTCTACCGCCATAACTTTCTTTCCTTCAAAATTTCTTTTATGTATTCTTCCTTTGATGTTTTCATGGAATTCATTAATCAAGCTTTTTGTTATCATATTACACTCCAATATTTTGCCATTTCCATTAATTCTATTCATCTTTCTTCCAACTGATTCACTGATTTATTTAATCACTTTCTTGATTTGAATATTCTCAATCAACAATCTTCAACTTTCGATCTTCAGTCCCTGTTTCTAGCGCCATTATGTATTTGCAGGAAATCCTACACTACACCCCTCATAAGATTTCATTGTTGATCAGCTCATTTTTAGGTTTACGCTCTTAATTTTATTGATTAATTTTTGAATGTTCTTACAAGAAATATAAAGAAGTCAAGAATGATCTCTACTCTGAACTTTCTCTCTCCTATTTACTTGTTTCTTTCTCAAAAAGATCTCCCCCTTTTCTTTACAACTCGAATGACTATTTATAAGGAAATACATAGTGGATGACAGCTAATCTGTCCTTTATTTTCGGATATGGTTTGCGACATTCTCGCAACCTTACAAATATTCATTTTCGCAAACTCTCTAATTTTCGCAGTACTATCATAGCTTTCTCGTGTTCTTAGCTGACGTCGTTTTTATCATTTCTGGAGTTGTTTTGCGACGCTTAAGTGTTGTGTCATTGATAATTTCGCTGAAACATAGTTGTTGCGAGATAGTTTTGTTCACTAACATCGACAAACATGCTTGAGATAGCAATGCATGCGAGTTCGACCGAGCAATGCTCTAACAATTATTTTCTTTCAGAGCGGCTGAATCCCTGAGGCTGGCGACAGTTCTCCTGTTCGAATCATGCGATTCAAAAAGATTATACCGGTATATTTTCCACTGGTGAATATGTATCTGTATGTCGTAGCTAGTCGGTGACGCACCCTTTTCCTTTTTTTTTTTGTAGAGGTATTCCTCTGGGACGTGTGTAACAGTGGTTGACGATGATGATTTAACCACTCCTCTCCCTTCAAGCTCAAACACACCTGCCGCTGATATGGAAGACGCTGATTTGGGCATGTCCTCCTACGAGTACCCCAACGCAGGCTTGCGTTTCGATGTTCATATGAGATGTTTATCTTCTAATTACCGGGCTGTCAGCGGTTTTCTAGTGAGGAAGGAGTCCATACCCTTGTATACAAAAATATGGAAGAGGTACGGCCATATTGCAACCAGGAACGTGGTGCGGCACTGCTCGTCTGCTTTGGTTACCACAGTGAACTGTCTCCTACCCATGATTGCCGAGATGGAAGGTACATCCATACGTGATGTTGCTGAATCAACTATTGAAAAGTGGGAAGATATTATATCTACCTATGAATCCATGGAGTTCAATGTTAGATGGTTGCGGCAACGCCTTGATATTATCAAAGTTGATCGAGCCGGTATCATCGCCAATGTCGTTCCTGCTGCGAAAGCCATCTTGGAAGAGGAGAAGGCCTTGGCTGCGGAATCTGAGAAGGTGGAGAAGGCGATCCGAGACTTGAAGAGTAGGACTGAAAGGTATCAGGATAGGATGAAGATGATGCTTTCAAGGAACTACAACTTGTTGGACGACCTTTTCTGAGTCGTACTTTTTTGTTTTGAATAAGTAAGCACAACGATGTTTTGATCGTCTTTTTTTTTGGGGGGTTTTGAACCTTGCTTTGAAAAATGAATTGCATTGGGTTTTGTTAAGAGAATGGAGTTTACATTAATACGTTTTAACTAATGGAGAATTTGATAACTAAGTTACGAGAAGAATGAAAATGCTTGATTGTTGCGTCGTGAGGCAGCGAGGAATAAAATGATGATCAAGCGTAGTGTGCCTTGAGCCACTTCCCGTTGATGACTGCTTCTAATTTGTTAGATCATAGCTCGGTCGACCTCGCATGCGTTGCTATCTCAAGCATGTTCGTCAATATTAGTGATCAAAACTATGAGTCTTGATTTCTAGCCTACATAGCTAAGTCTCGGACTAGGATAGAAAAGTGTAGTTGAGCTCAAGGACTTCATGGAGATTCATCATACAACGACGAAGATCTATACAAGGAACCGTGGAACTTCATCAACAAAAAGGTATGTGGAGACTTGAACTTATCTATCACTCAAAAGTCTATCTATTCTACCTCGTACTTCTTATGAGACAAAAGTCGTATGCTATATAGACTAGATCATACACATTTGACATTTCGAGCTGAGCATTCATTGCTTATCTTTTATCTCGAAATCGTGTGTTGGTAAAGCTTTTCTCTTTGATCAAGTTTATCTTCACCTAGTGACGAAAGTCATGAAAAGTTTCAATCACTTTGAGAATTGCTCTGACGTGAATCGATCTGTGAATAACGGCTACATAGCGTCCTCTGAGAATGTCTCAATGATTGAAATGAGAGTTCAGATTACATAACCATGTATTCCTTGAACCGAAGTTTTCGAACTTTGTTGATCAAGAGAAATCGGGAGGATTGTGGAATTGGCTTGCCAAGTCCGCGAACTGTCGGAAGTTCTCGACCGAGAATTTCTGCTGGATTTTCCAAAACTCGTTTGTGTGCTAAGTCCGCGAACCCAGTCCGCAAACTGGCGGAAGTTCTCTTTCCGAGAATTTCTGCTGAGTTTGGAAAACTCAACCGATTAACTTAAGTCCGCGAACTTGTTTGTGAACTTAAGAGGTTATGATCTAAAGATGTGCTCTGAACACGAAACATTAAATTACTAAGGAGTGCTTTATGCAAACCGTGGCTATAACGTTCATGAGACGATTCAATCGAATCGAATCATCTTTGTTTCAATTGTGTCTTGTGTAGTTACATAAGATCTCATAGCAATTGAACAACTCTTTAACTAGTTCATTTGAGTCAATTGAACTAGTTATGGTGAATAAGAACAAGGTTAATATGAAATGCTCATATGGTTAACCTTTTGGGTTACTATGTTGAACCAACATACACGTACACGTTTGGGCATGGTTTTCACAAACCCAATAAATGTTTACCAAAGTGTGTGTGACAAGATAAGTTTTCAATCTAACGGTTGAGAAATATTAGCTTGAATCTAAATCAGATTTTCATGTAACGGTGAATAAGGATTGCTTTGTACCTAAGGCAAAACCTTGATTTGAAGGCTATATAAAGGAGACATCTAGCATTGTGCAAAACTAATCCTCACACGTCTGTGTGCTACTAGTGCGCCCGCTAGAGTCGATCTCCATTAACCTTTGATTTTCTTCTCTAAAATCAGGTTAACGACTTAAAGACTTCATTGGGATTGTGAATCCAGACCGATACTACTTTTATCGTAGTTGTGTGATCTGATCTTTCATCTTCTATCGTACGAGTACAATCGATTTATTGGATTGAGATCGTGAGAGTTCTCCGATAGGCAAGATAAAGAAGTCACAAACATCTTGGTCTCACTGTTTGTGATTCCTCGACAAACCGCTTGTGTAGTCAGGAAGGATTGTAGAGAGGTGATTGATTAATCTAGGATGTTCTTCAGGAATATAAGACCGGATTATCAATTGGTTCCTGTTCACCTTTATTTTATATCAAAAGACGGAACAAAACCTAGGGTTTATCTGTGGGAGACAGATTTATCCTTTGATAGACTTTTCTGTGTGAGACAGATCTGTTTATTATCAAGTCTGTGATTTTGGGTTCCAGCAACTCTTGGTCGTGGGTGAGATCAGCTAAGGGAATCAAGTGCACAGTATCCTGCTGGGATCATAGGCGTAGGAGTGCAACTGTGCCTTGGATCAGTGGGAGACTGATTGGGGTTCAACTATAGTCCAGTTCGAAGTTAGTTTGGAGTAGGCTAGTGTCTGTAGCATCTTAATACAATGTGTACTCAATCTGGACTAGGTCCCGGGGTTTTTATGCATTTGCGGTTTCCTCGTTAACAAAATTTCTGGTGTCTGTGTTATTTCATTTTCTGCATTATATTGTTTATCTTTATAATTGAAATAATACAGGTTGTGCGTTAAAGGTTAATCGATTGGAGATCCAACCTTGTGGTTGTCGATTTCATTGATTAACACTTGGACATTGGTCTTTGGTACCGTCCAAGTTATTCCTTGTATTTGATAAAGACTCGCTATTGTTTTTAGCTTGAGTAAAAATCAAATTAAGAGAGAGATATTAACTCCTTGAGATACTTTTATCTAGATTGAGTCTGACTGTCTAGTTGATTCTCTAGCAAAGTATTTCGGAGTTAGTCGATACAGATTGCTAAGCGAAATATTGGGTGGTGTTGTTAGACCCCCGCTTTTTCAATTGGTATCAGAGCAGGCAAACACGTTCAAGACCTTATAAGTCTGTGTTTGTAGCGATCTGACTCTATGGACAGTAGTGCTATCTCAATAAATGCACCACCAGATCCAGGGATTTCAGAATTCTCTTCCATGACTGATTTAATAAAATCTGTAGAAGAAATTCTATCTAAACCTCCACCAGGTTTAAAATCCCTTGAAGTGTTTTCAGGGCTTGAAAAGAAGCTTGAAAGCTTATCTCTTGATGTTGAGTTATACCTCCAGAAAGAGCAAGAATCTCTTGAAAGGATAAATCAAGTTATGATGAATAATATTCATGTTGAGGTTGATATTGATTTACTGATCAGTGATAGCAATGCTCCTCCTCTGCGTAATCCAATTAGTTGTAATAAACTAAACGAATTACAAGAGGATTTTAAATCTCAGTTATCTGAGTGTATCACCTCAAAGCATGAATTGATTCGTTGCTCAATTCCTGATACTTCATATCAAGATAGTGGTATTGTCTTCTTTTATGAAGAATCTAGGACGTCTTTTTTTATCAAAATAGTTTCTCTTCGCAGTACTAAAAACTATGTGCAGAAACTGTTTTTTATAAGTTGGAAAACAAGAAATCAGAAACACAAATCTTTTTGGGTTCTCTTGAAGTTCTTTGATAGACTTATAAAAACAGTTCCTTGGGTGTTTCTCAACACTACAAGATTTAAGAGTTGTTGGAAAGAAACTCTTTCTTGGTGCCATGGTGAGCAAGACATTGTTCACCCCAACGCAACTTGATTGTGTTGGAAGTGCATCCTCACCAAGGAATGCCCTGCTTTGTATACGGTGAGGGAAGCATAAGAATTGGGGCACACAGATTATGTTCGGTAAAGCGGTAGAATTCGATTGGATTCATCTAAAAAGGTATGTCTATAAACTTGAGCAAGATTTGTACTTTTATTTGCTTAGAATACTTATAATAATTTTGCTTATCATTCATTTCTACCTAACTTGATCTGTGTTTAAGGTTCTTAAATGTTTAGGTTTGAAAATAATAGTTCAGGATGTTTGGACTACATGGTACACATACCAAGTATGCATAACAGCATTCAAAATCAAAATCCAGGGGTTTAAGTTCGCAAACCCTTATGCATACTTGACATCGATATTCGGTAAACTTGTTTTGGCCGTAACTTCTTCGTCCAAACTCGGATTAACCTCATTCTTTTTGAACTTTCTTTCTCTTTGGATTATATTCAAAATAGAGATGAGAAACCTTGAATTTGGATGAGTTAAGATTGGTATTTGTCCCGTCCCTTTTTTTTGAGTATTTTGCTCCGTTTCGTTGCACTTGTTCCATTTCTGTTGAACTTGGGCACTTGGATTCTTGGAGTACTACTCTTCTAAGCTAATTTATATCTTTTACAAGAATGTTGTTGGTGAATCACAAAGAAGGAAGTTCAAGAATGGAAAGTAGTACGCAGTGCTATGGAATTCTTGAATGTTCACAATCATCATTTGTGAACTATGGTGCGTAGTCGTTATTGACTTTGTATGTTCTTTTTTGTTAAGAAAAAGATTGATTATACCCTATAAGGACAAATCATCTTGTATGTGCATTACGAGTTTGTCTTGTTGCCTAGGAAACTTCTTATGAGAATTTATTCTTATTTTTGAGGAGGATTACTAGAGTTTGGAATAGCCATTATTGTGATTACACATTGCTATGTCCGACGGTTTCATCTTCATGTTTTTAGGTTTAATAGTTTTAAATTCTAAAAATATTTGGAGGATGATATTATTGCAGTATTAATCTGTTTTGAAGTATTGCAATATTTTTATGGGATATGTATTGTTTGCATCCGTGAACTTGAAGGTCCCATATGTTGTCAAAAGTAAAGTCGTTCATAAATTGGTATTCGTATTGATGAAAGGACGAATGTACTTTTGACATATACAAAAGTTATGCCTATGCAATCATGTATTTGATGGAAAATGGGATGATATCTTTTGTTTGACAAGGATAAAGTCTATTATATCGTTATGATGGAAAATAGAATAGATCCTTGTATGTTATCCACGATATTGATCTTCATTGATCCATCTTGTTATGTTTTACCGTGAAGGCTTCATTGAGTGTCTTATGCTGAGCACGATACAACTAAGTCGATTATTCTTATTGGCTTGTTGGTTGTTCCATAAGATGTTATATGTCGAGCATTAGGAACTAAATTAATCAACCAGTTTGGTTATTTAGTTTGTACTCCATAAGTTTTCTTTCTTATGTCGAGTACATGTACGGTTAAGGTTGTCATATTCTATGATGAACTTAGTCGGGGTTCCATAAGTTCTCTTATGTTGAGCCCAAAATAATTAAATTGATTACTTCGGTGATTAGTTTGGTTGTTTGTATTTCAATTAGATTAATTATAGGTTCTCTTGTAATTAATCTAGTTGAGTTTTCATATATTCCACAAATTCTTGTGTTGAGTATATGAACGGCTATACTAATCATGTTCTATTGGTTGATGTAGTCGTATATTCCGTAAGGTTTTCCTTACGTTGAGTATGTGAACGATTAAGTTAGTCATCTCCGTATGATTACCTTAGTCGTAGCTCCGTAAGTTTACTTATGTTGAGCACTTTCAATTTAATTGATCACTTTGTGGTTTGATTTAGTTACGTTTTCAATTGAATTAATCATGGGTTTACTTGTGATTAATTTTGTTGAGCTTTGGATATAGAAAATCATTCCTATGGTTTTTGGTGTCCAATTAAAAAATCCTTTATTTTCTTTCGAAATTAAGGTCGCTCTTGTTGTTCTTTCGGGAATGACACCAAATGGGGGAGAGTTATTTTGAACTTGTGCTTAATGGTAATATCTTGCATGGTGTGCGGCTGTGGAATTTTATAGGGGTTATCTTGTATCTTAAAACTCCTTGATGAATGCATTTAGTTTCTGCTTTATGATTGCATCTAAATTAAGTTGGTATGTATTTTTCTTTTAGTCTATGAAATGTCTCTTGTGGAAATTTCATTATGATCCCGTTCTTGTACCTTTGCCAATTTTATTGACAAAAAGGGGGATAAATAATGTAGTTCACACTACAAATACATATGGTTTTCGGATCATTGTGTAAGGGGGAGTGGTTTCCATGATCGAGATGGATTATTGACTAAGGGGGAGTGATACATATCACCGTAATATTATTGTTAAAGTCGTGATACAATTGGAATTTGATATTACATAATAATACTATGAAACTGTATAATAATGATCGAGAATCTCGATTTCTCTCATTGTTATAGCTACGGATCTTCAACAACGGTGATGCTAAACTTACAACCTTTCGTATCATTGGAGTACTTGGAAGAACGAAGATTTCAGGGAACGTTGAAGGTTAGACTATGGAATAGGATCCACTAAAGTTTATCTTTTTTGTATTCCATATGTATTAATAGTTTTGTCACTAAAATTGACAAAGAGAGATATTGTTAGAGCATAGCTCGGTCGACCTCGCATGCGTTGCTATCTCAAGCATGTTTGTCAATGTTAGTGATCAAAACTATGAGTCTTGATTTCTTGCCTACATAGCTAAGTCTCGGACTAGGATAGAAAAGTGTAGTTGAGCTCAAGGACTTCATGGCAATTCATCATACAACGACGAAGATCTATACAAGGAACCGTGGAACTTCATCAACAGAAAGGTATGTGGAGACTTGAACTTATCTATCACGCAAAAGTCTATCTATTCTATCTCCTACTTCTTATGAGAAAAAAGTCGTATGATATATAGACTAGATCATACACATTTGACATTTCGAGCTGAGCATTCATTGCTTATCTTTTACCTCGAAATTGTGTGTTGGTAAAGCGTTTCGCTTTGATCAAGTTTATCTTCACCTAGTGACGAAAGTCATGAAAAGTTTCAATCACTTTGAGAATTGCTCTGACGTGAATCGGTCTGTGAATAACGGCTACATAGCGTCCTCTGAGAATGTCTTAATGATTGAAATGAGAGTTTAGATTACATAACCATGTATTCCTTGAACCGAAGTTTTCAAACTTTGTTGATCAAGAGAAATCGGGAGGATTGTGGAATTGGCTTGCCAAGTCCACGAACCCAGTCCGCAGACTCAGTCCGCGAACTGTCGGAAGTTCTCGACCGAGAATTTCTTCTGGATTTTCCAAATATCGTTTGTGTGCTAAGTCCGCGAACTGGCGGAAGTTCTCTTTCCGAGAATTTCTGCTGAGTTTGGAAAACTCAACCGATTAACTTAAATCCGCGAACTTGTTTGTGAACTTAAGAGGTTATGATCTAAACATGTGCTCTGAACATGAAACATTAAATTACTAAGGAATGCTTTATGAAAACCGTGGCTATACTGTTCATGAGCCGATTCAATCGAATCGAATCATCTTTGTTTCAATTGTGTCTTGTGTAGTTACATAAGATCTCATAGCAATTGAACAACTCTTTAACTAGTTCATTTGAGTCAATTGAACTAGTTATGGTGAAGAAGAACAAGGTTAATATGAAATGCTCATATGGTTAACCTTTTGGGTTACTATGCTGAACCAACATACACGTACACGTTTGGTTTTCACAAACCCAGTAAACGTTTACCAAAGTGTGTGTGACAAGCTAAGTTTTCGATCTAACAGTTGAGAAATATTATCTTGAATCTAAATCAGGTTTTCATCTAACGGTGAATAAGGATTGCTTTGTACCTAAGGCAAAACCCTGATTTGAAGGTTATATAAAGGAGACATCTAGCATTGTGCAAAACTAATCCCCACACGTCTGTGTGCTACTAGTGCGCCTGCTAGAGTCGATCTCCATTAACCTTTGATTTTCTTCTCTAAAATCAGGTTAACGACTTAAAGACTTCATTGGGATTGTGAAGCCAGACCGATACTACTTTTATCGTAGTTGTGTGATCTGATCTTGCATCTTCTATCGTACGAGTACAATCAATTTATTGGCTTGAGATCGTGAGAGTTCTCCGATAGGCAAGATAAAGAAGTCACAAACATCATCGTCTCACTGTTTGTTATTCCTCGACAAACCGCTTGTGTAGTCAGGAAGGATTGTAGAGAAGTGATTGATTAATCTAGGCTGTTCTTCGGGAATATAAGACCGGATTATCAATTCGTTCATGTTAACCTTGATTTTATATCAAAAGACAGAACAAAACCCAGGGTTTATCTGTGGGAGACAGATTTATCCTTTGATAGACTTTTCTATGTGAGACAGATCTGTTTATTATCAAGTCTGTGATTTTGGGTTGCAGCAACTCTTGGTTGTGGGTGAGATCAGCTAAGGTAATCAAGTGCGCAGTATCCTCTTGGGATTAGAGGCGTAGGAGTACAACTGTACCTTGGATCGGTGGGAGACTGATTGGGGTTCAACTATAGTCCAGTCCGAAGTTAGCTTGGAGTAGGCTAGTGTCTGTAACGGCTTAATACAATATGTATTCAATCTGGACTAGGTCCCGGGGTTTTTATGCATTTGCGGTTTCCTCGTTAACAAAATTTCTGGTGTCTGTGTTATTTCATTTTCCGCATTATATTGTTTATTTTTATAATTGAAATAATACAGGTTGTGCGTTAAAGGTTAATCGATTGGAGATCCGACCTTGTGGTTGTTGATTTCATTGATTAACACTTGGACATTGGTCTTTGGTACCGTCCAAGTTATCCCTTGTATTTGATAAAGACTCGTTATTTTTTTTAGCTTGAGTAAAAATCAAATCAAGAGAGAGATATTAACTCCTTGAGATACTTTTATCTAGATTGAGTCTGACTGTCTAGTTGATTCTTTAGAAAAGTATTTTGGAGTTAGTCCATACAGATTGCTAAGCGAAATATTGGGTGGTGTTGTTAGACCCTCGCTTTTTCATAATTTACCTCTATCTTCTCTGACAATATTGTAGTAGACACTGTTATAAGCCTTGGTGATTACGTAGGGGCCTTCCTATTTTGGAGAAAACTTTGGTGCGGACATGTCTTGTTGAATGTGTTTAGCAGTCTTCAAGACCAGATCTCCTACCTTAAAAACACATGGCTTCACAGCTTTATCGTAGGCTCTCGAGATCCTACTTCTGTATGCTTGAGCATGCTCTTTCGCTTTGATTCTCCTGGAGTTTAAAGTATCCAATTCCGCAATTCTGGAATTCGACGCTTCGACCTCATTCCATTGAACCCCACTTGCTGCCGCAATTCTGGCTGACGAGATTTTAATATATGCTGGGAGGATTGCGTCAGCGCCATAAACAAGTGAATAAGGGGAAACTCCCGTAGAGCTCCAAGGCGCCGCTCGGTACGCCCACAACGTCATTGGTAGTTGCTCATGCCACGTCATGGTATTATCGTGCACTGTTCGACTGAGAATTCGAATCAGAGTTTTGTTAGTGCTTTCGGATTTTCCATTCCCTTGAGGATAGTAAGGAGTAGAGAAAATCTGCTTAACTCCATATTCTTCGAGCAGCTCTTGCACTTCCTTGTTGGCAAAGGGGGTACCGTTTTCAGTGATGATATGCTTAGGTACACCAAACCGACAAATGATGTATTCTTTAATGAATGCTGCAATTGTCGCTCCCGTGATTCCTCGAAGAGGAATGGTTCAACCCATTTGGTAAAGTATGCCGTCGCAGTTATGATATACTCATACTGTTTTGAGGATGTTGGGTTAATTTTCCCAATAATATCAAGTCCCCAACTATAGAATGGTCATGGACTACTCACTGAGAGAAGTGGGGTGCAAGGCACATGGATGAGATTCCCGTGAGTTTGGCATTCACGACATTTCTGAACAAACGTCGCTGCATCATCCTTCATAGTTGGCCAATAATACTTTTCGTGTACTTGGAGGAATAACTTCTTCTTCCCTTGGTGTTCGCCTTCGTTCATTTCCTTTAACATAATCGGGATTTCCGATTTTGCCAAACATCGTAGCAGATTGCCTCCAAAACTTTTGTGGTATAGTATTTATTCATGAAATACAAATATTGTGGCTTTCTGCTTCAACTTGGTTGCATCCTTCTTGTTGGCCGGTAACACACCATCACGAAGATAATTGATGTACGGTTCTCGCCAGTCCCCAGCATAGCCAACATTAAATACTCCTAATTGATGTGGCGGCGTCTGACAACTAGAACAAGAACCTTGGAGTGGTCGAGATTGAGCCTCCATATCCGGCCAATAGTGGCCAAGTCGTTGAAGACGTCGGTAAAGAGTCACTACCAATGTTTGTCCGCAAATCTCGTTGTGAATACGGTTAAGTTGTAGTTGCGCTTACTCGTCTCCAAGACATCTTGACAGATACCCATCAGGATTCCGGTGGTACAACACTCCATGAAGCATGAAAAAGCTTTGCAGGGTTTTGAGACTAACCTTTCCTTGGGAGAGCGAACTGTTTAGCTCTTGAACAATTGGAGTTCTCCAGTCGTCGGTTTTAGCATCCTTAGATTGTGTGAGCCATGTTGACGCTACAGTCTGTCTCCTTACGATCAAAGTCTCTTCCAAGCCTTCGAATTGCAGCTTCGAGACTAATGTGGCTACGCAATCAGCGTGTTTGTTGTTATTACGGCCAATATGGGTTATGGTCGCATTAGAAAAATAGTTCAGTAGTTTTTGCGCCTCAGATCTATAAGGGGCCAGTGTCACTTCTTTGAGTGAGCATACTCCATTCATCTGATTGACCAGTAGTTTGGAGTCGCCTCTTACTTCCAGGTGTGTGGCTCCTGCTTGTTTGGCTAGTGACAATCCTATGAGGAAAGCTTCGTATTCTGCTGAATTGTTGGTGCACTGAAAGTCCAGCTTGAAAGAATGTGAGAAGACTTCGCCCGTCGGAGACACTAGAACTATACCCGCTCCTCCAGTATTACTACTGGGAGTAGAAGAACCATCAAAATATAATAGCCATGCCTCCTCTTTGACAAAAGAGATTGCTGGAAATTCCCCAGGAAGGTCTTCATGCAGTGCGGTTGTTCATTCTCCTGGGAATGCCGCCAGCAGATCTGCTATAGCTTTCCCTTTGATAGATTTTGGAGGAGCGCATGTTATATCAAACTCTGACGTTTGGGGCAGCCATTTACCCGGCCTGCCGATCAAGGCCGGTTTCGAGAGTAGGAACTTGATGGGATAAGCTCTGGATACTAACACCACTTTGTTCGATAGTAAATAATGTTTAAATTTCGGCACAAAATGAACTAGGGCCAAACATGCTTTCTCCGCCTTGGGGTATCTGAGTTCAGCATACCTCAAAGTACAACTGAAGTAGTATATGGGATATTCGATCCCCTCATCGTCCTCTTGGGTGAGGAGGGCCCCAACAGCAGCATCGCTAGAGGCAGTGTAGAGGCATAGCAGTCTTCCTTGTATAGGAGATTTCATAAAAGCAGGTGATAATATTTGCTGGATCTTCCGAAACGCTTCTTGTTGCTTTGTGCTCCAAATGAAACTTGCTCCCTTCTTCAGCAAGGGGGTGAATGAAGCGATAAGCTGAGCCAGACCAGGTATAAAATGTCGGATATAATTTACCTTGCTCATGAAACTCTGGAGTTCTTTCACAGTTTGCGGAGGAGGCATCATGAGAATAGCTTGGGTTTTGGTTGGATCGACCTTGATTCCTTCAGAGGTGATTTGGAATCCCAAAAATTTTCCGGAAGAGACTCCAAAAGCGCATTTTAGAGGGTTCATCTTCAATTTGTACTCGCGACACCTTCAAACACTTGTCGTAGGACGTATGTATGGGCTGCTCGAGTCTTTGACTTGACCACTATGTCATCTACGTAATCTTCGACTTGCTTGTGCATCATATCGTGAAAATTGCAGTCATGGCGTATTGATAGGTAGCACCAGCATTCTTTAAACCGAAAGGCATCACAATATAGTAAAAGTTTCTGAGAGGAGTTCGAAAAGCTGTCTTAATTGCATCGTTTTCATACATCTTTAAATGGTTGTAGCTGCTATATCCATCCATGAAAGAGAACATGCCATGTCCGCTGGCAGCGTCTACTAGCATGTCAATGTTGGTAAGGGGAAAATCGCCCTTAGGGCAGAACTTGTTCAGATCTCTGAAATCAACACAACATCTAATTTGACCGCTTTTCTTCTTTACAGGAACTACGTTGGCTAACCAGGTAGGATGGTGAATGGGTTTGATGAAGCCAACAGTCAACAACTTCTGAATCTCAGTTTTGATCTGCTCCTCCACGCCGTGCCTGAATTGCCTTGGAGATTGCTTGATCGGTTTAGATCCATATTTTATATGTAGATGATGAGTGACCAGTTTTTCATCTAAGCCGGGCATTTCCTCATATGTCCATGCAAATATGTCTTAATACTCCTTGAGAAGATTCACGAGCTTTGCGCGTTTGTCCGCACGTAGAGTCGAACTGATGGAGATAGGTCTTGGAGATTCTTCATCCCCGATATTGATGACTTCGAGTTCATCGGTTGTGGAGTCGGCGCCGTCCTGTAACTGTCGCGGAGCATCTGGTACTTCTTCTTGCAGCTTGTCGTTGTGGTTGCATTCTATTGGGCGGAGAGGCTGGGTGATAGCCTCCCCTGTTAATTGCTAACAGCGGCGACGGTACACAGTTTTTCCTTTCTGGTCGCGACTTTCCATAAAGGCCCATTCTCTCTTAGCATGGAGATGAGCTGAGCCTTCACTTGATGGAGAAGAGTTAGTGCGTACTGTTAGCGGAGGCGTGCTGCAAAACTTGTTCTCTCTGCTCAGTGTGAGCCGGTCTTCCTCCTTGATCGACGCCCACGTGGGGAGCGGAGTTCCGTAAATATTGCTTGATGAACCTTGTGGATTCCCCTTGGGCTCAAACAGTTCCACGCCGCAAATCGGTGCATAAGGAGACAATGACGCAGGGATGCGAATAACTTCTTCATTCAACATGGTTTTCAGGCATTAGTGATACGTCGATGTGACAATCTTATTATCATGAAGCCATGGTCTCCCTAATATCATGTGGTAATCTGGATCCGTCTCTATTACTTCGAATTTTACTTTCGACCGGACATGTCCTACTGATATATTCAAATTAACATACCCGTATGTATTGGTTTGGTTTCCTTCGAAGTCCTTCATCATGGTAGGCTGTCGTATGACTTTGTCCGGTCGAACCCTGGTTGTCATGAGAGTTTTAAGAGTAATGACATTCGAGGATGCTCCCGTATCAATGAGAGCCCTTTTGAATTCTGAACCCTTGATGCATGCAGTAACATGCATAGCTCTGTTGTGACCTTCCTATGCCATCATGTCATCTTCAGTAAACGTGACATTATTTATGGACATCTCTGATGTTTTCAAGGCTTGATTGCGCAAAGGATCCAAACGTGCGTCCAGAGCTATCTGGTTGATTGCAGCAAACGTTTCCGCTCGTCGGTCCTTTGAGAGGTGTAGAAGTTCATACAAATTTTCCATTAAAGAAGCCGCCTCCTGATCCGCTGGCCGTTGGTCGGTGGTGAAGCTATTGACTCGAGGATGATCGTCGGTTGAAGAGCTAGTCCTCATTGCTGGAATCTCCGGAGCAGAGAAGCCGCTCAAATATGATGTCAGCTTGACGAGGAAGTTGAGTATGTTCTATATCGTCTCTCTCATCACGTTCATATTCCTCGTGTGTATTTCCTGTACTCGAGCTAATTCTGTCAGGGTCGGAATTTCTCCATTGGATGTGCGATTAGATGGAGCGTCGGAAGGAAGAATATCATTATTTGAAGGATTCCGCCTGGAGTTTGGAATTGAATTGATCCTAAGACCAACCATCTTGAATTTGAGAAAATTCAAATGGAATTGAAAACTAATCTTGCAACCGAGAGATTAATCTCCCACTGTGGTCGCCAGTTGTTTGAGGACAAAAACTGATTCTACTGTTTTTGGTAAATTTGGGTGTGTTGATGAGAAACGAATTCAAACCCTAAACAAATGCACTGCACGGGAGTACTTTTAGATTCGATAGATCAATCTGTAAGACTCTAGCCTAAATCAAGAAATGGCCGTTCCAGATTCAATTCGGTCACAAGGTGAAGGAGAAGGGTTGATCTTAGGGAGGAAAGCGAAGAAGGTGTTTGAGATCAGAATGTTGAATTATGAAAGTATGGTTGTTTATGACTTGTATATCAGAAAATCGTTTCTAGCTACTTGTGTTGATAACACTTGTGTTGTCGTTTTCAAAATAGATTGAAAACCTATTTATACAAGTCATATTGAGCGCACCATGATCTCTTAGGAAGTGGAGGAAGTTAATTAGTGGAGAGGTGGGTTTATGCGGAAGGTGACGATCATCATGTTTCCGTTATGAGGGAAAACTGATCACACGTTCACCCACTACTCTCATTACTGTTAACCATCCGTTTTTCCTGACACTTTATCGTAATGGGCGCGTTGCACGCCGCACGCTGTAAACCACCAGACCAATACCCCAGTGAGTATACCCTAGTTTGTGACATGTATGATGTCTCGAGTGAATGAATCAAGTCATGTGACTTGCCGCTAAAATCAGCACATAGTGCTTTTAGGTTAAATAATAATAAATTATTTGTGAAACCGATTGTTATAAAGCATCGCTTATAATCGATGTACGTTAAGTATCGCTTTCGAATAAGCAGCTGAAAGTAATCGATGTGTTGGAAGCATCGCTGTTTTTGAGTTCGATCGAATCAGTCACGGATCAAGTGTCTTAAAAGGGTAGCGCGATCGACCACTTTTGGGTGATCGTTCGAGTGCCCTATGGGAGAAATACCACCTGGTCGATCACTCTTTGTGGAGGAGTGATGGCCGACGGTCACAACGCTACTTTGTTAATTTTCTGAGAATAAATCTACACCGTCCGACTAAGCTGGCGAAGTTGGAGGGTCGTGATCGATTTGCGGCAGTTGTTCAATGCTGTTAACGCGATTTTTAGGGTTTGGATGCCGATCGACCAACTCCCTTTTGAGCGAGCGATTCGAGGCGCTGCATTTAGGTTTGAGTAGGTCAATCGACCATGTACAAAGGTAGGTTGCCAACGAGCATGCTGACATCCCCTGGGTCACCTAAAATTAAATCTAAGCCACTCAATTCGGCTAGCGAAGTTGGATGGTCATGATCGATTTGCGGCAGTTGTTCAATGCCGCAAAGTGATTTTAGGGTTTCTTAAAACAGCGCGTTCACGCTACTTTGAGCAAACGATTTGATATTCCCTGGCTTTGCCGTGGACAGGTCGATCGACCAAGGGAGGAGTTGGGCCGACGATGAACACGTTGGCACCTCTTTGATCGCTTGAGATGCGATCCAAGCCGTCCAACTAGGCCGGCTAAGTTGGACGGACGCGATACATTCTTGAGACCCTTTTTGCCAGTCTCAGCTCGTTTGAGCCATTTTATGCGGCGGGAACGCCCATGTTTGGGTCGGCGTTCGAAGCACTTGTGAATGAGCTACATAGGGCTCGATCGACTGGGCATTAGTGGACCCTCCGGTGGTCACTACGGTGATTGCCTAGTTCTGCTAGGAGTGGTCTAGGATTGCTAAAACACACGGCCAAATCGTGTGGCCGTGATCGTTTCTAAGACTGATATTAACATTCTAGATTTTCTTTGAGGAATTCAAGCGTGATCGAGCTAGCTTAAAAATGCGTCGATACGAGATTCTCTTTGTCAGAGAGTGATGTAGCCTGTGTGGGTATTTTCATGCAGATCTCAATACTGGTACTTCGGGAGATTCATGCTACTCTGCTGAGAGTGAACACACTTAATCGTCATGTCATGTCAATAACGAGAGTTCGGCTGAGAACATAGCATATGCAAATACCGGGCAGGTCAATGCATTAGTAACTAATGTGATAGGTTGAAATTTATAGAATATCTGGGATTGATTCACCATTATGATAAATTTCATAAATATGTCGAATTGCTCAATACATATATAAGTAAAGAGGTTTGAACACTCATCGCTTTCAAATGGCTTTTGTTCCTTTGCAGGATGATAGCGCATTAAATACGGGGTTTTACAATTTTGACCCTGAACTAAAACCACCATCAACAAACCAGACCAATCAGACCAATCGAAATAAATATTAACACTTGGATAGCAATATGTGTGTGTGTTCTCCCTGTCTTTATCGCCTAAACAAGCGTGGAACACAGGATCCACGGGAATTACTATGTAATCTGCTGACAAGAATCACGCGCTTGGATCCGAAAGACCTAATCATGTTGTTAAAGAAAATGTTCAATAAATCTACCACTGGTTCCCTTGTATATGCCAGCTGAGTTGATCTAGATTTAAGATTATCGACACTGGTTCCCTTGTATATGCCAGTTGTGTTGATATTAGTTAGACCAGTATCTCAGTCCATTAAGATAGGTTCATCCTAGAAACGGCCTTCAGACAGATATGAGAAACACTGTTCACCTTAGTCAACATCAAAACCATCTACGTTTTTCTCTATATCCATCTTCTAAATCTATCCATGTGATTTGTTGACTCCGGATATTGATGTCCATAGTGCGACTATCTGAGTAGAGCTCTATTACTTATATATGAATTTTAGTATGTGAGTGCTAACTCGTGTGCAACAATTCGAATTTCGCATCAGGGTACTTCCTCCTGTAATTAATGAGAGTATGCCTACCAAGGAGATTCTTTAGTGCCTTTCAAGGTTCTGCGTAGATAGCTAGGGTATGGATTAAAGGTTTTGTGGGTATATCTCTGGTAAACCCTCCCGAGAATATAACTAGGGGTTCAAAGGCTTGTTGCACATGCTAAGTGCAATCGCGATGCCTGCGACAATGAGTTAGGATTTTATTTTGTAGATTTGATTTGCTCGGGACTAGAAAATAATAAGTTTGGGGGTATTTGATAGTCGCATTTATGTGTCTATTTGATCTCAACTTTCTATATTGTCAGTATCCATTTTCGTGCTTATTTGGATTTTTATGTCTTTATAGGTGTTTTTGGAGAAATAAGCTTTTGTGGAGAAAGTTGCTCGAAAAGTGGCATTTGAACCTCCGGAGGCACCCAGAAGATGTACTACATGTACCCCAGAAAAGTTATATTTACACCCAGAGAAAGCACTAAAGGCACCTAGGAGAAACTACTAAAGGAACCCCTCAGTTGGATAAGGGGCATCCCATTTCCAGGGCAACAACTATTGTCAGACTCATAAAGGATAGGGGGAGGTCATCTTCTAAATTCAAATTCATAAAAAGGGTGGAAATATGTTCTCCACGGTGTAGAATTAGGGTTGGATTTTTGGGCATGATTAAAGGAGATTCAATCGCTGGATTCTGTTTAATTGGACCCTGTAACGTTAAACAGGCTTGGTATAATCATTATATTGGACCCAGTTGGGATAGATGATAGAGTGAAAAAAACAGGGCATGAGAGATAGCCGGAGTTATTTGGATTGATGTTGCACGAGTTTTAGCAGGAGTTTGGCTTGGTTTTCGACTGAGATATACCTGTTTGACCAAATCAGGGAAGGTATTGGATTTTGTCGCGTAAATAAGGAAGAGTTCCTGATAGAAGACCTTGTTGGCTGAGTACGATGAAAGTTTATAAATAGGGAGGTGTGGTTGTTAACTAAACACATAGACCTAGAGAAAGCTTGCAGATAAATACCTGTGTTATTGTCGACGACAAGCTTAAAAACAATTTAGATTAACTACTGTTTAGAAAGATTGTGAGCGTAGAAAAGAGAATATTTTAATCGTTTTCTTGTTCATAATCTAGAGAAGATATATTTCTTCGAATTATTTTCTTGTGTCTTCTGTTTTCTAAGTTTCCGTCTATTATTATTCTGAATTCCGCCTCTATAACAATAGCTACCAAAATATAGAGATCATGTGTATCAAATTTACAGGGGATGCTTGTATCTTGAATCTCCTAGATGAGACGCAAAGTATTTTATACTCTGTGATATCATCTAAGTTGATATGTGTTTCCTTTAAGTCTTGAAGCATTTTTTGTTTGAATTCATTACGGTCCCATAGTTTTCGTATCTTTGCCAATTTTTATTGACAAAAAGGGGGAGAATTAATTAGTAGTTTCGCACTACATACATGTGGTTTACGGATCATTATGTAAGGGGGAATGAATCAACATCTATAGGTTTCACCTGTTATGCAAAATATGTAAGTATTGACTAAGGGGGAGAAACATATCACCATAATATTATTTCGAAGTTGTGATACAATTGAACTTTGGAGAAGATAATAATAATGTGTTTTTGTATAACAAAGATTGAGAATATCTGTTTTCAAAGTTGTTATCTCTACGGATCTTCAACAACAACGATGCTGAGTTAAACACGTCATGAATCATTTCAACTTGAAGTAACGAATAATTCAAGGAGTTGAAGAACCAAGGAAATCAAGCATGATTGGTTCGTAGTTTTGAAGATTTATTTTTTTGATCCATATGTATTGATAGTTTTGTCACGGAAATTGACAAAGAGGGAGATTTTTAGCGCATTGCTCGGTCGAACTCACAAGTATTGCTATCTCAAGCTTGTTATAAAATTTAGTTTATCAAAACTATATCTTGATTTCTAGTCTATGCTGGTTACCAAAACTTGGTTGACTAGGTACTAGGGTCGGTTCCCACATATATATGGTATCTAACTTGTATTTGTTGCATATGTTCATAGAATCGGTTCCCTAATTACTAAAAACTTGTTGCACCTCGTACAAGGATCGATTCCCCTTTTGTGATCGGTTTCACCTCTTACTAGGATCGGTCCCCCAATGTCTAGAGTTAGTCATACCAATTACAACAAATTGATCATACCATCTCAGGTGATTACTTAAGATCGGTTTCACTAATAAAAGTCATACCAATACATAAGTCAGGCCTTGTGAATAGTTTTACCAAAAACATAAGCAAGTCATGAGCGGTTATACTAAACACACATATTGGTAATCCAAAGATTTGCAATGAATAACAATACCAATAAGCGCAGCGATTTCCCTTTCGATTCATAAAACAAGTTTATGAATTGTAGTTCCTTTACACGAATGTAAAACATTGTTTCCTAGGACGAAATCTTCACCCATACCCATACATAACCACAGTAGCATTCATACGATTATGTCGATGTCTTATATATGAAGTTCAAAAGATAAGCGTTATACTTCGTATTGTATTCCTTAATACTATGTCTAACTAGAGTATAATCATTCACAGCTTCGCAGTAATGTTTTCAATATGCACGACTTGAAAGATACGTTAGGGAATGAAACAGTTCAAGTCAAATATTACTAACCTCAAGTGGAAGGATGATGTCGTCGTTGTAGCTCCTTACTTCTTCACATTCTTCAAATCTTTACGCAAAGCTTGTAATGTCTCATATCCTAATACTTTCAAGCTAACCTATACGAAGTTGATTATAGTAAATAATCAAGGGACTCTTTAAATGAGTTTTGGTTCACTAAAACATGACAATCGAACTTGACATACCAACGCTTGGTGGGTTCAACCGTGCTATGCTCTAACACCTATCAAATCACAAACCATAGGTTTCACGATTCAACCAAAACAAGTTTCGGTTCTACCTCCATGTAGGTACTAGAATTAGCGACGCTAGTTACCAAAACTTGGTTGACTAGGTACTAGGATCGGTTCCCACATATATATGGTATCTAACTTGTATTTGTTGAACATGTTCATATGATCGGTTCCCCAATTACTATAAACTTGTTGCACTTCTTACAAGGATCGATTCCCCTTTTGTGATTGGTTTCACCTCTTACTAGGATTGGTCCCCCAATGTCTAGAGTTGGTCATACCAATTACAACAAATCGATCATACCATCTCAGGTGATTACTTAAGATCTTTTCACTAATAAAAGTCATACCAATACAAAATTCAGGCCTTGTGAATAGTTTTACCAAAAACATAAGCAAGTCATGAGCGGTTATGCTAAACACACATATTGGTAATCCAAATATTTGCAATGAATAACAATACCAATAAGCCTAGCGATTTTCCTTTCGATTCATAAAACAAGTTTATGAATTGTACTTCCTTTAAACGAATGTAAAACATTGTTTCCTAGGACAAAATCTTCACCCGTACCCATACATAATCATAATAGCATTCATACGATTATGGGGATGTCTTATATACGAAGTTCAAAAGATAAGCGTTATACTTCGTATTGTATTCCTTAATACTACGTCTAACTAGAGTATAATCATTCACATCTTCACAGTTATGTTTTAAATATGCACGACTTGAAAGATACGTTATAGAATGAAACAGTTCAAGTCAAATATTACTAACCTCAAGTGGAAGGATGATGTCGTCGTTGTAGCTCATTACTTCTTCACATTCTTCAAGTCTTCACGTAATACTTGTAATGTCTCATATCCTAATACTTTAAGCTAACCTATACGAAGTTGACTTTAGTAAATAATCAAACGACTCTTTAAATGAGTTTTGGTTCACTAAAATATGACAACCAAATTTGACATACCAGCGCTTGGTGGGTTCAACCGATCTATTCTCTAACAAGTGTGATCACGAGTGAATACTGCGGAAAATTCTCATAAATCTTGTTCTATTTTTAACTTATAAAACTTAATAGATTTAACTTCTGAGCATATATGAGATATCAGTTCAATTCACAAAAAAAGGACACATATATCTCATAAGACTTTGTAATACATCAAACCAATAATTATTGCATACTGCAAATTCATCTTCCAAAAACTCTAGAGTTTAAATAAAAAAAATCTAAAAACATGCAAGGTGAAAATCATTGGAAATAGCTTGTGTACTCACAATATTTTCTATACCAAACCTTAGTTATCCTTCTTGAACACAAGAATAAATTCTCACAAGAAGTTTCCTAGTAATGCGTCAGGTTATTTCTAATAGCCTAAGCGGAGAATTCCTTCTCATTGTTGAAGAACTCGTTAATGATGGGATCATTCAGTTCTTCCAAGTCTTCAGAAAGGTCAGTCAACTCACTAAGTTTTGTTCTCAGATCACAGGGTAGTTTTTGACTGAGTGATGTAGTTTTGAAAGTGGTAGTAAAGTTCGTTCAACTCGGATTGTGTAAAGGTTTGATTTAAGAACTAAGAATAAAAATACTAAAAATATATTCACAAGGTTGTCACCAATATCGAGAGGTACTGAGACTTAGGATTTCACCATTAATCACATTCGATTGGTTCATATGATGACTCATAACAATTCTAGCTCTTTTGTTGACTCTTTTCTTTGCCAAAAGTAGATTTTATAAAGCATTAGATGTAAATCACAAGCATGACGCATCAAAAGTTCCTAAAACCCAGCATGCGACATCAAACAAAATCACAACTAATCAAGAAAAATCATAAATCGATTAAAACAAGTGCAAAAGTCATAAAGAATCAATTATAGTTACCAAGTGATTGTGAAATAGGGATTCCTCCATCATCCCAGTGTTGGGGTTTAGCTCCTCATGTCAAAAACATGCTCAAAATATTTAATCATGGCTCAAATAGGTGTTTTTATTGAAGAAGTGAATCTGTAACAGATATAATTGTTACAGAAACCACTGTTACGGAAGCTGCCCTTACAAATAAATTCTAACAGGAATAGTTGTTGCAAAGCTGTTACAAAGGTATTGGATTTGAAAGATTAGGTAACGGTTTCTTGCTAAGTTGCGAAGTGTTCTACGGCGTTGTTCTTCAGCAGCAGAAACGTCTTCTCTGCAACTCTTGATTTTCACCTCTGCAGCTTCACCAAGCCCTCAGCTCGGTCCCCCAAAGTCTCGACTCCCTTCTATGAACTCCCAGCAACTTATATATAGCCAACAGAGCGATTTAATCTCCCCAAAACTTCTCGAAATCTCTTCTTTTCTTTTCTTGGCAGTTACGACAATAATCTCTTCCCAAAATTGTTTCACGCGTTTCTGAGCTTTCCGACTTATCTCAAACTCTTCCTTAGATAGATATGTATCTTTGGGAAGAGTTTCTTGCCTTTAGTCTTCCTAGAATTCCAAAAATAAGTCATACAGAGACTCGTGCAAAACCTGACTTCTATTTCTTTTCCCGGCTATTCTAGCCAATTTGGGTTCAAACAAAAGACTTCACCAGGCCTGTTTAGGCCTAGGGAGTAAACCTGATCAATTTCAGCCATTGAATCACTCTGGAAATCGATCGAATTTAATCCCCAACTCTGCCAGTTGCATGCATATTTTTCCCGCCAAAAACTATAAAACTTGATTCATCTCCTGGGGATTGTCTAGCCAATTCTGGGCAAAAATAAGACCATTACCAGCCTTGTTTAGCCAAGAGGGACAAACCCATTTGATTTCAGCTATTGAATCTCCCTAGAACACCTTTAATTCTTCAACCCTAATTTTGTTCTTATTTTCCCTCCAAGATTCAAATTTCAAATGAATAAGATGACCTCCCCTTATCCAAAGTGAGATTCCGTATAGTAATTTTCTCCCACGAGCGCAAAAACCACTTTTTTAGCCAATTTCGCCGCAAAAGCTTATTTCTCCAAAAATACCTACAGGGACATAAAAAGCCATAATAAATATAAAATCGAGTACTAATAATATATAAAATTGAGATTATATAAGACACAAAAATGTGCCTATCAAATACCCCCAGACTTATTATTTGCTAGTCCTCGAGTAAATTAAATAAAATAAAATCCTAACTCACTGACGCAGGCATCGTCGATTTTATTTAGCGTATGCAATAAGCCTTTAAACCCCTAAGTGCCCCTAGTGGAGGAGTGTTGTCTCCGGAGGGCTCACAAAAGATAAACCCACAAAACCTTTACACTCCAGACCCTAGCTATCTAGGCAGAACCTTGGAAGGCACTAAAGAATCTCCTTGGTTGGCATACTTATTGACTACATGAGGAAGTACCCTGATGCGAAATTCCAATTGTTGTACACGAGTTTGCACTCAAGCATACTAAAATTCATATAAAGTGACAGAGATCTACTCAGATAGTCGCACTATGGACATCAATATCCGGAGTCAAAACTAATCACATGGATAGATCAAGAAGATGGATATAGAGAAAAACATAGATGGTTTTGATGTTTACTAAGTGAACGGCGTTTCCCATATCTGTCTGAAGGCCTCCGCCAAAATGAACCTATCCTAATGGATTGAGATATTAGTCTGACTAATATCAACACACTAGCATATACACGGGAACCAGTGATCGATAATCCTAATTCTAGTTCGACACATCTGGCATATACAAGGGAACCAGTGGTCGACTTTATTCACTGATTTTTTTTTTGATCCGTTTGATCTAATTGGTCTGGTCTTTTTTTTTTCTTTTTCTTTGTAACTCAATCACTCTAATTCACCCTAGCATTGGTAACAACTTGAATCGTGGGCCCCACCTATCACTTAGAGAAACATGGTTTAACAAAATAAAATAAAAATAGAAGTGAAAAGGACTCAACGAGATATGGTGAAACTATCATGTTATTTCTAACACCTGAGCTCTGTGCTTTTATGAATAGACTCTTCTAGATGTTTCCATCTAATCAGATTGGTTCCTCAACTCCTACGATCAAAATGCTTCCATCCACTTAGATTAGTTAGTGCAATCCTCAATAGGCATAAATTTCTAAGCTCTGGAGTTTATTTATTCATACTGCAACTAAAAAGTTTCTCCCATACCCCCAAACTTAAATCTAACATTGTCCTCAATGTTCTAAAGATGAAATTAAAAGCATGAACAAGGAGAAACTGTTACCATTTGAAGCAAAAGAGATAAAGAAAGATATTACCGTGTCGCATGAATGTTGGGTTACCTCCCAAGAAGTGCTAAGTTTAAAGTCTTCAGCCAGACAAAGAAAGGATTAGTCACCTCATAGAATCATAAAGTAATGGCCGAAATTTCTGTGGGTCATCAAAACCAAATAGAGCTATCACAAATAAAAGGAATCTGCAACCTGTCAAGAAAGTAAACAAATAAAGAACACCCTTGTCTAGTTTCCTGTTTAAGACAACTACATCTAGCTGTGATTCAGGTTCAGGTTCTATAACTGGGTCCAAATAAAATATTTTCATGGGTTGGAATTCCTCAAAGCTAAGATCCGGTTCAGGTATTAGAGTCTGAAGAAACTCAAGTAAAAATTCAAAAGCACATAATAATAACCTGAATAATTGAGGATCCTTAAAGTCAATCAGTTTTGACTCACACAATCGACCACGATGAAACTGGTGGTCAATCTTAAGCAAATATATCGACCCTAATCTCTTAAAGTAATTAGGTTTAGTCTCAAAACTAAATAATTAACACATCTGAAATTTATACGTTCCCACAATTGGTTGAAAAATATTTGGTGGGAAAAACAAAGTCGATCTTGGTATCATAGCCTGGTCTAACCTCATCAACCAGAGGATGGGTTTCTAACAACCGAACTTCCTTATGGACATCACTAGGTTCAGGAAAACGTGTATGAAGATAATCTTGCAAAATGGTTGAGGCACATATGTCAAGTCCGAAGTGAGGGACCTTTCTAAGAGTTAAGGCACATGGAGAATGATAATCACCCCCAAACTTAGAGTTTTGGGTATCTCTAGATAGACTAGCTACAATTTCCTTAATTTCTAGATCGTTGGAATCCTGAAAATAGTCAATTGCTTCTTCTAGGTTATACTCAAATGACGCATCCTCACTCATATTTAATAGTTGTACGAGTTCATTTTCTTCGTCTAAGACCATTGTTTCTAAATCGCTAGACTCTAAAACGGTATTCTCAGAATAAACTCGTTCCTCTAACCATTATCGACTTCGTAATCAAAAGGAATACTACATCATCTAAAGAAGTGGTATCTCTAATCAAATCCTCGTCCTTTTGAATAGGTGAATAATCATTAAAATTATCGGGATCTGAACCAGAAATAACACTATCATCATAAAGTTCATTTGGAGTAACAAATTCCTGATCACTATGCCTACATATTTCAAATTCTTCATCAACACTATCTACATCATAATCATCATAATAACATGAAAATAGTTGAACCTCATCTAAACAAGTAGTGTTACCAATTTTATCCTCGTCATCTTGATTATGCAAATAATTATCCTCATTTTCAAGGGTACTATTGGAATCACTGTATTGGAAATTAAGATTATTTCGAGCAAATCTTTCGTTCGTCTCAGCTATCAACTTGAAGGATTCCTCTATAAAAAGTTCTCTTTCGTCATAAACTAAGTTATTCATCTCAGCTAACTTACGTGTCGACACCTCTAATTTCCTGAGGGACTCTTCTAAAGGAGAAATATAAGAATTTTGCTCGTATGACGGGTGTGTGTGTGGATAGTAATTGGGCTCATCAAGGTATGAGCCATAACCTTGAAAAGGCTGATGTTCCCAACCACTATTCACATTATGGTCAAAGTAGTAACGTCCATTTTGAAACTCAGTCGGATATTCGTTGTATTGGCTCTTGTAATACCAGTTCGACATTCTATTGCAGGGGTGTGAGTTGTCACACAAAATAAAACCCACTTACAGGGGATTCGTGGGTGGATAGAGTCTTACCTCCCGTACCAGACGGGCGATGAACCGTTGAAGTCGACTCAGGCCACCGACTCCGATGTCAGTGCACGAACCCGAGGGGCCGAGACAGTATCGTAACTGTCGTCCTTCCCTGCAAACAATTTATATTTAATCTTAACCCTTCCGTAGGGTTTTAAAAAATAATGTCCAGTCTAAAAATAAAGTCCAAAAAGTGTCCAAAAATAAAAAGAAAAATTACAAAAACTAAAACCCTATTTACAGTTTCTAAAAATAAAACAAAATAACTATATACAAAATATTCTTCTTCACTCCTTTCGGATTCCTCTCTTCTTTCCTTCTTTGGCGATGCTTTCCTTTTATAGTACTTTTTTCTTTCCTTGTAGCTTCGCTCCAATCTGAAAAGAATCGAAAAATACCAAAGGCGTAAAAGAGAACAAAAATTCTAAAAGAAATAAAATAAATCTAAAACCTAAGACAAATCCGCGTCGGCGGCGCCAAAAATTGATGTAGTTTTGAAAGTGGTAGTAAAGTTCGTTCAACTCGGATTGTGTAAAGGTTTGATTTAAGAACTAAGAATAAAAATACTAAAAATATATTCACAAGGTTGTCACCAATATCGAGAGGTACTGAGACTTTGGATTTCACCACTAATCACATTCAGTTGGTTCATATGATGACTCATAACAATTCTAGCTCTTTTTTTGACTCTTTTCTTTGCCAAAAGTAGATTTTATAAAGCATTAGATGTAAATCACAAGCATGACGCATCAAAAGTTCCTAAAACCCAGCATGCGACATCAAACAAAATCACAACTAATCAAGAAAAATCATAAATCGATTAAAACAAGTGCAAAAGTCATAAAGAATCAATTATAGTTACCAAGTGATTGTGAAATAGGGATTCCTCCATCATCCCAGTGTTGGGGTTTAGCTCCTCATGCCAAAAACACGCTCAAAATATTTAATCATGGCTCAAATAGGTGTTTTTATTGAAGAAGTGAATCTGTAACAGATATAATTGTTACAGAAACCACTGTTACGGAAGCTGCCCTTACAAATAAATTCTAACAAGAATAGTTGTTACAAAGCTGTTACAAAGGTATTGGATTTGAAAGATTAGGTAACGGTTTCTTGCTAAGTTGCGAAGTGTTCTACGACGTTGTTCTTCAGCAGCAGAAACGTCTTCTCTGCAACTCTTGATTTTCACCTCTGCAGCTTCACCAAGCCCTCAGATCGGTCCCCCAGAGTCTCAACTCCCTTCTATGAACTCCCAAGAACTTATATATAGCCAACAGAGCGATTTAATCTCCCCAAAACTTCTCGAAATCTCTTCTTTTCTTTTCTTGGAAGTTACGACAATAATCTCTTCCCAAAATTGTTTCACGCGTTTCTGAGCTTTCCAACTTATCTCAAACTCTTCCTTAGGTAAATATGTATCTTTGGGAAGAGTTTCTTGCCTTTAGTCTTCCTAGAATTCCAAAAATAAGTCATACAGAGACCCATGCAAAACCTGACTTCTATTTCTTTTTCCGGCTATTCTAGCCAATTTGGGTTCAAACAAAAGACTTCACCAGGCCTGTTTAGGCGGAGTAAACCCAATAAATTTTAGCCATTGAATCACTCTGGAAATCGATCGAATTCAATCCCCAATTCTGCCAGTTGCATGCATATTTTTCTCGCCAAAAACTATAAAACTTGATTCATCTCCTACGATTGTCTAGCCAATTCTGGGCAAAAATAAAACCATTACCGGCCCTGTTTAGCCAAGAGGGACAAACCCATTTGATTTCAGCCATTGAATCTCCCTAGAACACCTTCAATTCTTCAACCCTAATTTTGTTCTTATTTTCCCTCCAAAATTCAAAATTCAAATTTCAAATGAAGAAGATGACTTCCCCTTATCCAAAGTGAGAGTCTGTGTAGTAATTTTCTCCCACGAGCGCAAAAACCACTTTTTTAGCCAATTTCGCCGCAAAAGCTTATTTCTCCAAAAATACCTACAGGGACATAAAAAGCCATAATAAATATAAAATCGAGCACTAATAATATATACAATTGAGATTATATAAGACACAAAAACGTGCCTATCACTGAGCCAGCATGTGTTCATAGTGAGTTATCTTATCCAAGAAGAGATTCATTCGAGATTTCAAATCATTCTTATTAGACACAAATTCTTCACATCAGCCCTGAAATCATTTTCCTGATGACATATAGATAAAAGGCAAGTTGAGGTAGAACCTTTTTCTTCTTCATTCGATTTGTCCTTTATGATTCTTGATGATTTTATTCCTTCACATAGGTAAACGTTAACAACTTCTACTGCATCCTTTTTGGTGATACCTCTAGTTACAAGGGCCATTGAATCTTATTTCCTTAAGAAGTAAAGAATAGGGAATTAACCTTAAATAAGAGAAATGACCATCCTTAAGAGAGTCCATGAACCAGTGCGACTTTAGTATAACTTTGCCGTCCGTGAGCCATCATACACATATTTTGACAACCTTTTACATTAACTATACTAATTATTAGTTACTTATCCTCATGAAAATCATATTTATGTCAACATAAGATTGAAACATATTCTTAGCTCAAATAAACAGAGTTTAGAGCACAAAAGTTAATGGTTCAAAACTTACGGGATTATAGATAGGTGATGGGATAAAAACATGTACTCTTGATTTTGGAGATGGCTCAACAATATCACATACGTGATATCTCTATGATATTATTATGAGGTGTTTCACGTAAAATTAGCAAACTTATCATAAATGGTCAATTCGACTTGAGTAACCTTGTCATCACAAAGAGTATTTTGATGAGTTTTGTGCAAACCTCATTTTCTCAAGTTAAATATTGAGCTTGCACTCATTACTACAATTAAGTAGTGATGGGGTGAGTAGAAACCCACACATAAGAGCACTGCATGAAACTGAGATGCGGATGTTGAGGTGGCCCCGTGGACATACGAGGCACGACAAAATTAGAAATGAACTTATCCGCAACAAACTTGGGGTAGAACCAATCAAGGACATGCTCACCCGACATCGACTTCGTTGGTTTGGGCATCTCCAGCAAAGACCACCTGATGCTCCGGTTTGCATAGGACGCATAATGCGACCGTAAGGAAGGATGAAACGTAGAGGCCATCTGAAACTGACGTGGGATGAATTGATTAAACTGGACCTGAGCCCGAAGAACCTAGAGAAAGAGATGGCGCTGGACAGAAATGCTTGGAGAGCAGTAATCCATGTGACCGAGGCATGTACAGGAGGTACGTGAACTGACCTTTTTTTTTAACTGTCTCTTTTGTAGAACCAGGTAGAAACAAGTTGCTGGTCAAATGGGACCTTAACCGGCGGGACTTACAGAAAGAGATGGTGTCCTACTGAAGTGCGTGGAGATCATGAGACTCTTGGGAATGAGGTATGTGCACGAGGTATGTGAACTGACACTCTAACTCTCGACTTTTTTCTAATTGGATTGTGCAACCCGTGAACAAGCATGTCAGAATTGTGAAAGGGGGACTGCCCATGTAGCTATGCAGATGGCAGGATCGTGAAGAGGGAAATCCCCTCGTAGCCCTGCAGGGAACATGGTGTGAGCAGATACGCTACTTTGATGGTCGCGAATGCTTAAACCCAGTCCAGTCAACTCTTAGTTGTATGGTAGTGAAACAAGATATTGTGGAATCACAAACGATGAGACGAAGATATTTGTGACTAATTTTTATCTTGCCTATCGGAGATTAAATCTCGATCAAATCTTAGAGAAGATATTACTCAATCACGATAGTAAACAGCAAGATCAGAACACGCAACTACAGAGAAAATAGCTGGGTCTGACTTCACAATCCCAATGAAGTCTTCAAGTCGTTAACCTACAGAGTTTTGGAAAAACCTAAGGTTAAATAAGATTCGACTCTAGTCGCAACTAGTATCACACAGGAGGTGTGGGGATTAGGTTTCCCAGTTGCTATAGTTCTCCTTTATATAGTCTTCAAATCAGGGTTTGCAATAAATGTTACCTTGGTAACAAAGCATTCAATATTCACTGTTAGATCAAAACCTGATTAGACTCAATCTAATATCTTTCAACCGTTAGATCGAACTTAGCTTGTTACACACAAATGAAAAGTGACTTCATTTAGATATGAGTAACCGTACCTAAACGTGTACGCTTTTGTTGGCCCAACAATAGTTAACCGAAGTTAGCCATATGAACATTTTCATATCAACCTTATTCATATTAACCATAACTAGTTCAAATGACTCAAATGAAAATAGTTCTAGAGTAGTTCAATTGTTTATATTCTCATAGAAGCATACAAGACATAATTGAAGCAAAATCGATTTTGATTCACTCGAATCAAGTCATGAACATTATAGCCACAGTTTTCAAAAGATTGCATTCCTTATTATATAAATGTATTAGTTCATGAACAAACCGATTTTAGAACATTATCCACTCAAGTACGCAAACGGGTACACAGACCTTAGTGGTCGGACTAAGTTTGGGTTGGCCAGTATGCGAACGGGTACGCGTACCTTCCAAACTCAGCATAAATTCCCGGAACTGAACCTCACGCCAGTACGCGTACCGGCATGAGTACAAGGTTCCCGAACTTTCACTAAACCAACCAGTACGCATACGGGTATGCATACCATGGTTCCAGGACTTGGACTACATGTATGAAAGTACGCATACTATGCTTATATCCAATTGTTCTAAACTCTCATTTCAACCATTGAAACATTCTTGGAAGACGACAATAGCTGTCTCACACAAACTATTAGCTTCAAAGCAATTTTCAAGTGATCGAATGATCAATACGAAACATTCTAAGTCTACATCAAATGACTGTCTCACACAAATCAAGTAAGATGTTACCAGGAGATTTTCACATGATCATCTTTTGACTTTCGTCAAGAGTATAAGATGAACTTGGTTAAAGCGAAAGCTTACCAACACATATTTCGAGAAATATGTAAGCGAGTTAAACTCAGCTTGAAATATCAAATGTGCATAATTCAAGTCCATATAGCTATACGACTTTTGTCTCAAATAGGAAATAAAGTAGATATACTTTTGAGTGATAGATGAGTTCAAGTCTCCATATACATTTTTTTATGAAGTTCCACAAGCTCCCCTTAGTAGTTCTTCGTCTTCAATTGATGAACGTCGTGAAGTATAATTGTCAGTTACACTTTCTATCCTAATCCGAGACTTAGCTATAAGTAGACTAGAAATCAAGACTTACAGTTTTGGAAACTAAACTTGACAAACAAGCATGAGATAGCAACAGTTGCAAGTTTAATCGAGCAGTGCTCTAAAAATATCCCCCTTTGTCAATTTTAGTGACAAAACTATCAATACATATGGATTACAAAATAAGTAAACTTTGTAGCTTCTTATCCAAATGCTTAATTTCTTTGGTTCTTCAACATTACTCGAAATCTTCGTGACTTCAAGTACTCCAGTAATTCTGAATGTGTTCAACTCAGCATCATAGTTGTTGAAGATCCCTAGCTGTAACAATGACAAAACAACAGCTCTCAATCATTGTTATACAGTGTCATAGTATTATTACACATCATCAAACTCCAGTTGTATCACAACTTTGACAACAATACTATGGTGATATGTATCCCCCCTAGTCAATACTGCATCTCACATGAAAACCACTCCCCATTACATAATGATCTGTAAACCATATGTATTTGTAGTGTGAACTACACATTAATTCTCCCCCAAAAGAGAACATATCAACTTTGTTTCGATGATTTCACATAGCCGAAACTAGTGTATTCATCAAGGAGATTATAAAGATACAAGAAAACTCCTACAAGATTTGGCAATTAAGCACAAATTCAATTAAGAACTCTCCCCCATAAAATGTCATTCCCGAAAGAACAACAAGAGCGATCTTATTTTCACAAGAAAAGAAGGATTACTTTGGACATTAACAAATCAAATGAAACATGAATTTGTATACAAAATACTCAATTAAATTAACCACAAGAAAACCCATGATTAATTTAATAATAAATGCTTACATAAGAGAACTTACAGAGCCGCACGATATTTACACAAGGATGTGGATCAGGGAAAGACCGATACTACGGAATATTCAAAGATTCATTCTATTTTTCATCAATATTTGCATAGACACGTGTAAAGACTTAATATTTGTAAACAAAAGTTCATCCTATCTTCCACCAATATTTGCATAATGACATAATAGGCTTAACCTTTGTCGTCAAAAGTTCATTCTGTCTTTTATCAATATATGCATAAAGACATATGCTAGACTTAACTTTTGAGCAAATATGGGACAATCACAGTTCACGGAAACAAACACACATATCCCATAACAACTTGCAATATATAAAACCATAAAGATTAATACTGCAAAATCATCTTCCAAATAAACTTTAGAATTTGAATAAATAAATCTAAAGACATTGCAAGATGAAAATCATTGTAAATAGCTATGTGTACTCACAATAATTGCTACTCCAAACTCTAGTTATCCTTCTTAAAACACAAGAATAAATTGTCATAAGAAGTTTTCTAGACAAAATTAAGCAAGAAACAAATATCATTTCACTTACTTTGAAGACTCTTCTCACATTCCCTATAATCATCAAGTTCATCTTCGATTAGATCAATCCTGGATTCAAGACTATCTATCTTGTCTTCAAGTCTTTTGATTGAGGATTATAGTTCACTTTTCAATGCACGTACTTGCTCCAAGATAAGATTCATGGTTAATGAGAGTTTATCAAAATGAGAAACAACGAAAATTCCATCAGAGGATGAATCACGTTTGTCTTGACACATCTCATTATCAGAAGAACCAAAACGAACTTTCTTAGAGGGAAAGAGAATTGTCCAAACATCATCTTCTTTACTGGAAAGACTTGATGAGGATATGATAGAGAAGGTAAATGAAATGCTCGCTTTAAGAAAAAAAGTCTTATATTTAAACGGAAGAAGAGATGGGAAAAATTCTCAAAAAGACCTTTGACACAAACCCTAACAGAAACTTGAAGAGTTTAGATAGGGAGACCATCCAAGTGTTCAGAAACGGTTCATGGCTCAATAACCGAAATTAGAGCAATTTAAGGGAGATACACGAACAAGTCAGTAGAAATATTTAAACATCCCTTTTGAGATTAAAGTTCTTGTCCAAGGGAAAATAGACAAGAACAATCATGAAACTTACAATATGTGATTTTTCCCACCTAAAGAAGGATCGGGAGGTTTCACAAGAGAGGAGGATGATTCTGTTAAACCTTGTTTCGGATTCCTTCTTGTGGAGCGATCATCCAAAGAAGATATTTTTTTCCCTTATTTTCCTGAACAGATTCTTTATCGATTTTTGCATATTATGAATGGTTCTGAAAATCTCTGTAGACAGTGACTTAGATTTCTTATGAAATTTCCTTTTCTTCTTCTGACAACTTGATTTAGAAGAAGTTGTTTTAAGAACCTTTGTGCAATCAGTTTCTAGGCAATCCTGATTTTTGTTCAAGGTATACTAACGATTTAATGTGAATTCCATCAT
This sequence comes from Papaver somniferum, assembly GCF_003573695.1. Taxonomy (NCBI): domain Eukaryota; kingdom Viridiplantae; phylum Streptophyta; class Magnoliopsida; order Ranunculales; family Papaveraceae; genus Papaver; species Papaver somniferum. The sequence continues at coordinate 144,192,571 of NC_039358.1, forward strand.
GTCTTTCTCATTACGAGAGAGATTAGAACACGATGAAATTACAGGAGTAATATGTTGATTTGGTTTGTTAGAACATATCTAAGAGCATCGATCTTATTTTTAAAATCACAATTGTGAAAGGTCACATTTTCTTGTATTAATATTTTCAGTTGGCATTCCAGATTTTCAATACTTTTAATCCAGGCTTCCTTTTCCAGTTGAAAATTTTTCTTAACCAAGTAGAGATGTTTGGTCAAGAGATTAAAATTTTCTTCTGAAGAAGTTTGATTGTTTATCATGGAATAGTCAGAGTTGTTAGAAGAACAAGAGTGATTATCAGCAAAATAAGTGAGAGAACTTTCACAGGCTTCTTCCTCAGGACAGTAGTCAAGAGTTGTCATCCATGCTTTTTTTATCTTGCTCACTTCCTAGTCTTTTCATGTTGGATACAACTTGATTGTTCTTGGATATTGATCTTTGGAATTGTCCAAGTTCTCTCACGGTATAATCAGGTTCACGGACTAGTCTCTGCTTACATTCTGATTGTGACGGAAAGTAGTATAACTCTTCATATAATTCCTGATCGAGATTCATTAAGTTGTAACTTTCAAAATTGTATTTGAGTATAGTACATGCATATTTCCTAAGAAAAAGTTGGTGGTGTATTGTGGTACCTTCGTGTTTTTAACGCTTACAACTTTTTCCTTTTCAGATAGGTTTGTTTGTTAAACCACATTTGTCATATGATGATTTGCAAAGTTGGGAGACAAACACGAGTAATCGATCTAGTGAAACGCTCCGGAAACATCAATCGACTCTTGATTAGTGTAAGAGATCTTGTTCCTTTCGTGATATTGAGCGAGTAAAAGCTCATTTCAACAGCTAATACTATTTTCTATAATTTCCTCATTATATGCTCAGTTTCGACAAAATGAGAAAGCTCTCTAAAGAGCACATATATTCTAAGATTTTCTTTAAAATCCCTTAGAATCAGATATATCATGAATATTTTGGGTGATTTCCTGACTTCTTACTTTTGTCTCTTCTAATATTATTCAAGGTAACTCTTTGATAATATCGGTCCAAGACCTGAGAAAATAGGAAAGCTCATGATAAATATATATAAGGTATCGAAATTTACCCACAAGTACTCATCATTGCACACTTGCATCAAAATATGCATCTTCCTTCACTCTTAAGGCTTTACGCAACAAAGGTCTTTCTTCTTTCTCTCTAACTCTTTATCCCCCCATAAGCATAAGAGGTTTCTCATGCATCAACCCATTTGACGATCTCACAAAATAAGCAACACCATAAACACAAAAACATGACACAATTAACCCATCTTATTTTGTCAAAGGAAGATTACATAACTTATGCCTTATTCTCTAAAACATGAGACTAACTCTACAAACTCGTAATCCTCTCATATCCCACTCTCTCCTATTGATTTACAATGCTTCTTGCACTATATATACAGTAGTTACATAGCCAAAAACCATGCACAACACTTATACACCCATGGAACAACCATTTATCCCATAAGGTAGTTCTATAACCGCCAATAACTGTGCATACTTGGCCAAACTCTAGCCAAACTTCAACACCTATTCCAAAGTAGTTATGAATACTCCTGTTAGGTTATAAACTTATTTTATAACCGTTCCCTCTTGTCTCACACAGTTGGCACACTTATAAATCCAATAATCAACTCATAAATGTCACCTAAGCCACAATGCACACTCCTTGCACATTATTTAACTTGGATTTGAGTCACTATTTAGCCAACATGGCACTATAGTCTTCTTGGACTAAGCCAATGTACATCTAACATTATGTTACAATCATCTCGGAAACTTTTTTAGCTCATTCTGGTTATTCATGCTTCATATGCTTTGCTTAGCCAACTTGCTCGACAATAGTTAAGCTTACTCTTGCATTACTAGATTGCTTGCATTGTCCAAGATTTGTCCAGCGTCGGACTGATGCATATACCAACTCTTGGCATATTCTATACTCTTGCATCATCCTTGAGTTTGGCCAACTCAATTCCATGGTTATGCATCAATGCCAACATCGCATGTTGCATTTTTCATTTAGCCTTTTCTTTCCCTCAATGAAGCTTCATTGTGTCGGCTAATAAGCTTCATCACTTGGTCATTGACTCTATAGTGCAGCGCCATCTTGGCGCTTTACTGGCCCTACAAGGTCCTGCTATCTTAGCATTTCATGATCTATACAGTGTAGCACAATCATGGTTGAACATTGACTAGGCCGGCTATGCTGTAACACGCAATCTTTGCGCTTCACTAGCCAGGCCTGTAATAGACCCCCTCCCACACCCATTATATTCAATGTCCTCGTAGAATGCAACCAAGTATAAATCATATACTTGTCTTAACTTCGCTACATACACTCTCAAAACCATTTCTGAAATTCAGCAATCTTTGCTGGATTTTGCAAAATACCCTTAGCGGACTTCCATGCTTTAGCATCAACATCACTTAGCCTACTAACTTGAACTTTGTTGTTGCGTTGTGCATACATTCCAACTCCATTTTAAATCGTATATGTTAGAGCATTGCTCGGTTGAACTCACAAGTGTTGTTATATCAAGCTTGTTGTCAAATTTAGTTGATAAAAACCATGTTTTGATTTCTAGTATACAATTAGTCAAGTCTCAGATTAGGATATAAGTGTGTAGTTCAGAATCAGACATCACTGTTATCTACTATTTGAAGGCGAAGATCAACCGAAGCTTTTGGAGAACTTCATCAACAAAAGGTAAGTGAAGACTGAACCACCTATTTCTCAAGTTATATTCATCCTTCTATCTATGAGACGATGTCGCATGACTAATTACACCATCGCAAGTATATCGAGAATTTCAAATCAAGTTTATCTTGGTAATTTTTTCTCGAAATATATATTGACTAAGCTTAATGAACATTTTTTCATACTTGATGAATTTCTGTTAAGAACAATTAATAGTTCATAATCTAAATAGTGATTCAAGATTATCATTCGAAAATAGCCTGGAATAGTGATATGTGTCATTGATGTTATTTGGGAGTGTTTCGAATTGATTTAGAGGGAAATATAGAACTACTGTAAATATGGATACAGGACAGTATGCATACGAGTTTCACATACTGGGAAAACTGTTATAGGTCCAGAGTCGCAGTACATATACCAAGTAACCTAAAGCAACCTATACTTTGAAAGTATATATAAGGAAGAACCTCAAGCAACTGGGATTTTCGAATCCCTGATACTATCTTTGTGTGTCCTAGTTGTAAACAAGAGTCGTCCTCTCCCTCAAACCCTTCTAGAATTTAGAGACTAAAAAGAATTCACCTTGGGATTCGTGAAGCCATGTCCAACAATCTTTACCACGATATTTCGAGTATCCCGATCTTTTTTTGATTTTTGAGCTACTCACTGAAACAAGATAGATAGAAATCGCAAAATTCTCTTCGTCTCAGCTTTTGTGACTCCACAAGTTTAATATTTCTGAGGTGAATAAGAATCTAGGCTGCTCTTCGGGAGTCATAAGACCGGATTTTGAGGTTAGCTAGACTTTGTCTGTTGCTATCGCTTTCCAGTCTCACCTTGATCTATGATCAAAAAGGAAATCACATATAGGCTTATCTGTGGGAGGCAGATTGGTTTAAAGTCTTCAATTGAGTTGAAGCAACTCTTAGGCTGTAAAGGATGTTAGTTAAGGGAATCAATTGTGTGGAGTCTTGCTCAGATCAAGAGGTGTAAGTAGAGCAACAGAATTGATGTGAGGGTTTAATTCGGTCTCAACTACATTCCAGTCTGAAGTTATTTGTAGTATGCTAGAGTCTGTAGCGTCTTAATACAATTTGGTGGTCGATCTGGACTAGGTCCCGAGGCTTTTATGCATTTGTGGTTTCCTCGTTAACAAAATTTCCGGTGTCTGTGTTATTTCTTATCCGCATTATATTGTTTATCTTTATAATTGAAATATCACAGGTTGTACGTAAATCAATCAAAGTAGATACATCCTGGTAGCTCAAGGAATGAGACCTAAAAACTACAACCTATGTTTTACCTACAAGTATACAGGGTCTTGATGAAGATAGAATGTAAATAGAGGTTTTTCCACAGGGACTTGGAGGATTTGCTAAAGTTTTCTAAATTTCTAAAGTTATCTGAATTCAAAAGAAGGTACTAAGGCTTTTGATTCCATTACTTGACCCTATGCTAAGTAAATTATGATGCAATGTATGTCTTGTTCTTTCATGAAAGACTACAATGAGGATTCTACTAACTGTCCTAACCAAATTACCCCTAGCATCAGTTGTCTTTAATCAGCACAACTAATCACAGGCATTTAGCTCCTCTAGCTAGTTTAGCTTAAGGCAATCTCTCTAGTGGATTGAATTCTTGGCCAAAGACCTAGATCCACTCCTAGTATCAGCTGTCTTCTAACAGCATAGGTGATCACAAGCAGGTAGCCCAAATGGCTAAGCATTCATCCTAAGGCAATTCAGCTCAATAAAATAACATACAAATACATTAACATTCCTAGCATATGATCAAGAGCTTCCTCTAAACCCTAGAAAGTGAATTAGAACATGGACATGCTTGTAATCATGATACTAACAGGTATAAACATGCTCCACATTACACAGCATACAATTCACATTCAACCTTTATGCATAAGAGAGATTCAACATGGATGAATTGAAAATGAATTTCGAAATTAATATTGAACTGCAAATATTTCTCACTGGCTAGCCCAGAGATGCCGAATTTCACAACCCCTAACACCCTTTTATAGTTACAACAAAAAAATTCCAAAATCCCCAAATCAGTGAAATTAGGGTTTTACAAAAAATCCTTACCTAATCTCTGAAAACGACTGATAGCTCTCACCCATGATTCCTTCTCGTCTGCTGATGCTACCCATGCCTTCGATTTATCCTCTAACCTCACCTATTTCATCAACTCCTAACCTAGGGTTCCTGTGAGATGAAACAATTAGGAGGTGATGTAATAAGTGGCTAGAAAAGTAGGTCTTGGTTGTTAGAAGTGATGATGGCTCGAGTGGTGGTGGTTGAGTGATTTGGGGGAGAAGATGGTTGAGTGATTTGGGGGGAGAAGATGGTTGCAGAGAAGAAGAAAGGGATGGAAGAGAAACTCGATGGATTTGGGAGAAGGGTGCGTTTGGTGCGGGTAATAGGGTTAGGTTGCTTAGGTGTTAAACGGGATCATCAAATTTGATGTTTTGTGAAGGGAATCCGTGGGATGATAACTTCTGAAACGGATCTAACGGCGAGATGGAGACAGATTATGAGCGACCGTTGGATGCAAAAATACAACGAAAATAACGGCTCAAGATGGAGTTAGGTGCTGTAGTGTTGGTCAGGTGCATCGAAATCTGATGCATGATGACGCAGAGACCGTTGGATGATGGAATGGATCCAATCTTACGGTTAAGAAGGAAAACGGGTTTGGGTATTGAATTTTGGGTTTAGGATATGGATTTGGGTTTAGGAATTGGATTTGGGCTTAGGTAATCTTGAGCCCACTTCTTCTTTAAGAACAATTTCTTCCTTTTTAAGCCCATTTTTATCCTTGAGTCTTCCATAACACATTCTTCACTTCTTTTCCGCTAGAGTTTCCACCGGCTTTCTCCCGTGTCTTTGCTCTTTTGGCTCCGCAACTCATCTAGTCTTTATTTGGTACCTAAAAATACAAAATTAAACAATATTAAGTAATTATCCTTGAGGAGAGTAAAATACAAAATTCATTACAAATGGGGGAATTATGGTATGCAAAATGGGATAAGTGCCAATAAAACGATGATAAATAATGCAATATTTGGCGCCTATCAAATACCCCTAAACCTGAATTTTACTTGTCCTCAAGTAAAACAGAAACTAAGGAAATCCTACCTATACCACTGTCGCTGGTCTCTCGAATGCATTTAGCGTATGCACTAAGCCTTTTCAACCACTAAGTGTCCCTAGTAGACGAGTGAAGTCTCGTGAAGGTTTGCTTAGAACGTACCTACAAAGTTCTAGGCCAAAATATAAGCTCATATTCCATCAAATGTGACATGTGCAAGACAGTTTAAGCTCACAGCAAAATGGAGATGTCAATCTAGCTATATAAGGCACAATCCTAGCACTGATAACAAATAAAGACATGTGATAAGAGTGTAAAGTGTATCTACGCATGTGTAAAGAAAGATCGGATGTTATGACTACTAATCACCAAGAGATAGTTTCTCAGGCTAAGAACTGAGGTCGAAATCTAGCTAGCTGTCCGGACTTTACGAGAATTGTGAATGAGTTGGAGGTATTTCACAATTACTCGCGTTGTACATCAATGGCATACACCCTTCCTTGCTTATTACAATAAAAAAAAGATGACTCTTTACATGACTCTTATTTACATTGACTACTCTCTTTTATTTTTGGATAAGAGAGAACTATTTTCTTTACATGACATAAATGGAATTTGAATACTTGATATTTTTTTTTTTTTTTTTTTTTTTTTTTTTTTTTTTTTTTTT